>NW_020538040.1:102622532-102650676 GCF_003426905.1 Ctenocephalides felis
ACCTAGCTTCATATTTCAGATATGTTTTTTTTGCCATGTCCAGAGAATCTTGTTGTTAACCTGCTTGAACAAAAAACACTTTTCAAGGAGTTGCTTTCACAACTTCCTCATCGATTTACAAATAATCTTGATAATGGTTCAGCTTTAGGTGCCGCTTTACAAGCTGCTTATAAACTTATAGTAAGAATGATAGTTGTATACTTATTAATAATAGTTATAATATTCTCAAACTAACTATAATACTGAAAAAATTAACTTTAGTTTGTAATGTTTTGCAAATCACTATATCAATAAATCATTTTTACAGTTTGCTACTGGTGGTCGGGTTACTGTTTTCCAAACATGCTTGCCAAATATTGGACCAGGAGCTTTAACATCAAGGTACAATCAGAATAATTAATTGAGAATTTTTTTACTTTGAATTTTATTTCAATAGTATATAATACGAATAATAATATATAAAATAAAATTAATTAAAAATACTAATATAATATATATATATATATATATATATAATAAATTGATTTAATTACAAATAGGGAGGATCCCAATGATCGATCTTCATCTCATGTGTCTCATTTGGGACCAGCCACTGATTTTTACAAACGTCTTGCTCTCGATTGTTCAGGGCAACAAATTGCTGTTGATTTATTCCTTTTGAACAGCCAATACTCAGATTTGGCAACATTATCCGGAATTAGTAGGTTTAGCGGTGGCTGCATGTATCATCTACCATTATTCAAAGCTGATAGAGCTCAACATGCTGATCAGCTATCAAAAATGTTTGCACGTTATCTCACTAGAAAAATAGGATTTGAAGCTGTTATGAGAGTTCGATGTACAAGGTAAATGGAGGAATGAATACAACAAAGAAAATTTTAATTTCTATATATGGATATAATAAGATCCATATATTCAATTGGTTAAGTTTTGTATATGATTAACATTAATTAATTTTTAATTTTTCAATATTTTTTGTACATAATAAATAATAAATAGATTTTATAAATTAATATTCTTTCAGGGGTATGTCCATACACACATTCCATGGAAATTTCTTTGTCAGATCTACAGATCTTTTAAGTTTGCCTAATGTTAATCCTGATGCTGGTTTCGGTATGCAATTATCTATTGACGAGAGTTTACAGGATGCTCAAACTGTTTGTCTGCAGGCAGCTTTATTGTACACGTCTAGTAAAGGTATTAATTATTACTTTACAATAAAATAAAATAGTATTGTTAACATTACTAAATAAATTTGTTATAGGGGAACGAAGGATAAGAGTACACACGCTTTGCTTACCAGTTAGTTCCAGTTTGAGTGAAATTATGTTTGGTGCAGATGCACAATGCATTGTTGGATTATTAGCAAAAATGGGTAAATATGAATGTAATCTTTACATAAATAATTACATTAAATATATAAAATTTTGGCATTACTTTTTGCTATTTTTGCTATAAATTGTCTCATATGAAATAAATTTTATAAATATGATTTTCAGCCGTTGATAGATCTCTGCAATCCAGCTTGACTGATGCTCGTGATGCTTTTATTAATGTTTGTGTGGACGCATTAGGAGCATTCCGAGCTACACAAAACTTACCAAATGGTTATCAATCACATAGCCTTTGTGTGCCAGAAGGACTCAAACTATTGCCACTTTATATACACGCACTGATGAAACATGTATGTATAATAAATAGTGTCAATTTATTTTTCATGTATTACAGAAGTATTACATTCTAATTTTTGTTAATTTCGTGGTCAAGGTTGCATTTAGAGTAGGAACTAGTACGAGGTTGGATGACAGAATCTTTGCAATGTGTGAAATGAAATCTCTGCCTTTGGACCAACTAATCAAACAAATTTATCCTAATTTTTATCCACTGCATTATCTGAATGAAATTGATAACTATGATTTGGAAAAAGAAGTTCCTACACTGCCTAGACTACAATTAACAGCAGAAAAGTGAGAATTTGGAATTGGCTTTTATTTAACCATCATTGCTTTTTATACATATATTATTTTATATCTTATTTGTATTTCAGATTGGATTCAAATGGCGTATTTCTTTTGGATTCCGGTCCAATTATTTTTATTTATGTGGGTAGTAATTGCTCTCCAAACTTCTTAAGGACTGCATTTGGTGTACCTAGTATCATGGAAATTCAAGATATTTCACATGAACTGCCAGTGATATCTACTAAGCAAAATGAGGCCATCCATGCTTTCATAAAATCATTGAATGATGAAAAGCCATATGCTGCAGTTCTTAATATTATTAGGTAATATTCAATTTTTGATTCATTATCAATGGGTAAAAGTTGAGTAGTATCAAAAGTTGCTAGGCCCAAATAAAAACTTTTCATATAAAATATACTTTGTATAAGTTTTTAAACAATTTTCATTTATTGATATAAAAAATAATTTGATTCAATTGCCTTATAAACTCTATTTGCTTTGGTATATTTACTTTCTTTTTATATTATACTTGGTCAACTTGAAGTAACTAAACCAACATTTTATTTTTTTCAGGGATAATGGACCATATAAAAATATGTTTACTGAGAAACTTGTGGATGATAGAATGGAAAATTCATTATCATACTATGAATTCTTACAACATTTAAAAACTAATGTGAAATGAAACTAAATTAATAGTGCCTAAGGCAAGTCGTGACTGTGAAGTGCTTGAGCTTTCAAGTTACTGAGTTTGTGGTTTAGTATCCAATATTTGTTTTTCTTTTATTACAGTTTTATTATAAAAATGAAATTAAAAAAGTGTTATTTGTTCTCTCGACAGACATTTAGACATTTTAATGTGCTTATGGATAAGGTGTTCCTGAATATTACATGGATAAAAATTATATATATGTATATATATATATATATATATATAATTTTTTATCAATATGTATGTATTAACACATATAATGTGGAAATTGTATAAGTATACTTGAAAACATATGTATACATACGTACATAGTCCAAATTTGTGGTGAATACCATTTGAAATTTGTTATTATATTTATATGAAGTTATCTTGTATATTTAAAATTATTTAATCTAAAAAAGCCTATTTTAGAATGTTTTTATTATAAAAAGACTTGATTTAAATTTAAGTATGGTTTGTGTTTTTTTTTCTTTTTAGTAATGAGCTCTGTTTTTTATTTACTCGATTTATTGTTGGTCGAATTTGAAATGTACACTTTTTTACAATTTTTAAGAAAATAATATAAAATAAAAAACATTTCATTGTTCTGATACAGTAAAACTTTTATAGCTTAAAAAAGGTATTTGTTGTAATTATAACTTCATTTTGAATAGTAAAAAAGAGTACATTTCAAATTGGATACAATCTTCTTTGATAAAATATGTTGATTAAATTGTTTTTCTAAAACACCAATGAAATAAACTCTTAAATTAATTAATATGAAGCTAACTATACTTTAAGTGTTTTGTGTTAAGGATATGAAATGCACAACAAATTTATTGTATGATATTCTCTTTTTGAAGATTCAATTTGTTTATATACGAAAAAAAATTGTTGAGACCATTGTCTAATAGATAAAATGAAATATGAAAAAAAACTCTTTAAAACATTGTTTTCTCTTTTATAAAATTATGGAAGTTGTTAGTTTAGTGCGGAAAGGCAAAAAACACTCTTTCGTAGTAAAATACTTTTTTTTTTTTTTTTTAGGATATATGATTTTACAAAAATATTTCATATGAATCTTTAAACAATTATATATGCATATGTAATTGTATTTTACACAATGATGAAATAAGATCTGTGTACATGTTCAAACCCTGCCTTAGTGTTTTGTATTTTTATGAAACATTTATATTAGTATTTAAAGCGCTGCTGGGATAGTTTAATAAAATTTTTTTTTTGTTTTTAATATCTTATTAACTAAGCACTATATCTGTTTATTTTTGAATGATAGTATTCTCATCTCTTAAATGTAGATAATATGTAATTATATAGTAATCTAAATTAATAATTTAATTTATTCTCCTATAGATTTAATAGCATCTAGTCTCTCTATCATTAATTTTTTTATGCTATAATTTGAATGTACCGCCAAAGTGCGTTATGACCCCGTAACTAATTTTTTTGTGTAAGAACTGGAAATATTCTTCATCATCTCCATGTTATATACAGAATGGTCGTTTACTAAATATATTAATATGGTATTTGCGCAACTTTAGAGATTTGTAAGTTTATTAAAAAAATTAATTAAATCAAAAAAAAAAAATGGTTCAAGAACTTTTGTCAAGGTTTAATTACTGGTTGTAAAGGTAGATTAAATAAATTTGAAGCTATTAAAATTATAGTTTTTCGTCTAACCGTACTAAACCGGCGACGCCTCTGTAAGCCTGAAGGAATATTTAATGTCAATAGTCTGTAAGTAAATATGAACATGTCAAAGTAATTTAGTCTATTGTAAATTTTTAAGATGTATAATATAACTGAATATGAAATAGTCACATTTTCAACAAGGTTTTCTTATTTATTATAATCATAAGTGAATTTGACAAGTGTTTATGGTACTCATAAATAGGTCTTAAAGCAACTCATTTTGAAATAGACCAATGGGTAAGTAGTTTTTTTTTGTCAATATCAAGTTCACAATAATCGTGAAATTCACATGCATGAAACCTATATTTTAGAATTAAGAACATTTTGCATTTAATTAAATAATATGTATTTCATCAATATTCAACTGAGCTCTTTATAAATTTACCTTGCAAGTTTCTAACATTGGAACGAATTATATTGATTAGATATTTGACAACCTAATATCTATCATCTGATTCTGTCATATAATATTACATAATTTTTTTAAACAAATAATGCATTGTACATTTTAGGACATTCTTGGTACGATAAAAAATTCATCACAATATTTAATTAACTAGTTTCTTTTGCATAAAATTAGAAAAGCACTTACGTCAACAATACAAGTGTTCTAAATATATTTTTGGGAATTATCTTCTTGCAAAAAAAAACAATTAACATTTTATACAGCCTCAACAAACTTTATTATTAATTATTCGTAGTAGATTTATATTCATTCCAATTTTTGACATTCATGCCATTAATAACAATACCTTTTACTTCTATATAATTTAGGTTAATTTATATTTTCAATTTTAAGTATATTTATATTTTACCATTTCCTAGCGTGATTGTATAAAAACGGCAATTGCTTGGTTTTGCTATATTATTTTAGACTTGCTACTTTAGCAGATAATACAAAATTACAAAACAAGACTAGATAATTTTTTATGTAAGTATGTATATTTACTATAAATAAGTAGCACATATATTTTTTAAGCATATTTGCTTAAATTGAAATTGAAGGCAGCTTGAACTCGGTTATCACTTGTTTAGTTCTTAAAAATCTCTTTATATAGACAATCTCGAAAGGGGTCACCTATTTATTTTTTTGAGCAAATAATCTCTAAATTTATCATAATCCTGCCTCAGTAAATGTATTACAGTCGTTTGTAAATAGATAATACAATTGTTTGTCTCTTCCACAACTCCCTGTTCGACACAGTTATTTAGTCTTTCGACTGCAACAAAGTCCAGTTCATCTACATCCTGTGCAGCTTGTTGTATATCCATCAAAATCTTTGGTTTTTCTCCTGGCTCAGCCATGCGATATTCATTACAAAGCCGCCAGAATTCGACGCACTTAACTGATTCTCCAAAATTGTTATGCCTGAGATATTTTAGAAAGACTTCGGTTCCATTGCGAGAATTTAAAACATTTTCGAGACGATCCGTGAACCTGTCGATATCCTGCCTCGAGAGTTGGTCACATCCACAAATACAACGAGGCAGACGACAACTACTGGAAGACGCTTCATTCCTTGATACGTTCTGTAATAAGAAGAATTTCATATTTATATTAGAGAAATCTGTAGAACACTTTTCTTAAAAAAAGCATTTGTTGAAAGTATGTAATCAGGAAATCAATAATCAGTCCCAAACATTGGCAAAAAAATAACAGTTTCCTACATCCTACCTAAAAGTACCGGATGCGTCAAAAATAAACAAAACCTGTGTCGTATTAGTTATTTTATATAACTTATATACATATATACATACATACATATATATATATATATATATATATATATATATATATTGCCTGGGTATGTGGCCGCCTGCGTGCGACCATTTTTTAGACGCCCTTGAAAATAACATAATAAGAAAATATCAAATATGTTCAAATAAATCAAATAAATTCGATTTATAATTTGTATGTTTTCTTTATGTTTTTAGTCATTCTGAATCGTTTGAGACTAAATTTAAAGAAAAAAGTGTGTATATGAGCCGATTTTTGACTTTTTGCCAACGTTTTCTCTGAAAAACGGTTACATCGATTTCAAAAATTTAAATGTCATTTAATGTAACTACCGTCTGTGAGTTTTATGTAACAATCGGTCAAGCCGTTTCTAATCAACAAAAAAGTGTACAAATTTTCGTACACGTTTTAGCCAAAAATCTTGCATCGTTTTTAATCATTCAGAAACTGTTTGAAAGATATGATTTGGGAATCGTGCCGATTAGTTTTAAGAGATTGTTCGGATCGTTTCTTTAATTGTTAAATATTTTTACGACGATATTTATAAAACTTTTTGGCGATAGAGATCATGATCTCAAATATTACTAAATATCTCGACCTTACGACAAGTCATTTTAATTCTCAACATATTATCAAAGTTTGAAATGAGCAGCACTTTTTTACGTGAGGCAAAGTTTTATCTTTAGTTGGCATTTTTTAAAAAATGCGCAATACTATTTGAAATTTAATTTTTCCTCACGATCGGCCGATCCGTTTCTTTAGAATTGTCAAAAGTGTCAAATTTTTCGTCCACGTTATAGCCTAAATTCGTGATTTTTAAAATTCAAAAACCATTACAAAGGTAGTATTTGAGAATCTTGCTGATTGTTTGGCGATTTTGGATCCTGATCTTAATGAACAAACTACGCGTTTATTTCTTGTTCAATAATATTTAATTTTTAAACCATTTGTAAAAAATAACTAACATGTTTCGAAAATTTGTACAAAATTGAATAATCTGCGAGTTTTTCACATTGCAATGCACTCATGAATTAATATATTTTTAACTTCCCGTAGGGCAAGTTATAGTAATCGCAAAAAAATCGAAAATGAAAATTTTTATATATCTTTATGTTTCAGAGGTTTCTGAATATTTCGGCATACCTTAGAAAAAATGGATGTATGTGTGTGTGTGTGTTTCGGGAACGCGGATCAACCGATTTGAATAATTCAAAAAACATTCGATTCGTATTGATAAGGAGACGTGCTGCTTAGCTTTTGGCGAAGGCAGGTCTAGCCGTTCCGAAGATACGGGGAAAAAAGTGCCGAAAACGGTAACTCAGTTTTTAAGAGAACGGAGCGTCCGATTTGAATAATTCAAAAAACATTTTACTTGTATTGACAAGATAAAGGACTGATCAAATTTTCAAGAAGGCAGGTCTAGCGGCTTCGGAGATCTAATGAAAAAAGTAAAAAAGAATGCCATCTGGCGGTTAAAAATGATCATTAGACATATGCACATCAAATTATCAGATATTTTATAGAGATTTTAACAATAAGTATAATATTTTTTTACATTTCTATAGGTTCCGTACCAATGCTTATGCGTTAGACGGCGGCGCGGCACTTGCGCGCTTTGACATTTCGTTCAAGCAATACGATTGCTCTGAAAAATAGTTCAGAATTTCCAAAATATGTCAAAATGAAGAAAACATTTTTCTTTTCCAAAAAATTTTGTTTTCAAAAAAAAAAAAATTTTTTTCGAAGTAAAATTTTTTCAAAACTGTTAATTGTTTTTTAAAAAATTATAATTTTTGGTACGGGAAGTTCCAGCAATTTGCCTTAAGGCACGATGTCTTAAATGCCTTGAGACAGAATTCCACTTACAGCTAGTTAATGATTTGGAAACAAAGCCTTCTGTAGCTGCTTTTTAATTCGATCTCGCTTTCAATACGGCTGCCTTCGGCTGATTTTGACTACGGTCGTCTTTTAACTCAGCGGATTTTCAATACGGCCGCGAATGAATTCAGCGGACTTTTAGTTTGGCCGCCTCTTAATCCAGTCTTTCAATTTGGCCGCCTTTTAAATCAGTGGACTTTCAGCGCGACCGCTTTTTATTACGGCCGCTTTTCATTATAACCGCCTTTAAATTTGTTTTTTTTTTTTTATTTGGCCGCCACTCGGCCGCCCCAAAAGGCAGCCGCCTGCGTGCGTTGGAATGGTATAACTCTTTTCGATTTCAATAATTATATATGCATTCAGTTCAGCAAAAGTTATTTCAATTAGACTGCGACTTCTATTTACTCAGTAACGTATATTTGACCATAAAAAGAAACCTTTTATGCGACGTAGAAGGCATCAAAAGGCATTTAACACTCTTTGTAATAACTTTTGGACCATTTGGAAAGTTACAAGAAATACGTAGGGAATCACATATTTAAATGGAATATTTGACAATAAAGCTCTTGTTGTTGATATTTATGCCGTTCAGTGCACACATCTGCTAAATCCGAAAGTCAGAAAGTGGAGAAAAGCGATAAAGTAATGTATATTGATTTTAAAAATGAAAAATATATTTTAGAACGTATAAATGCATATATAGCTTACATGTAACGGTATATAAGATTTATAACTATTAATAGTGAGAAAATAATTATTATCATTAAAGTTAAAGTTTTGATATGACTTGTGGAGTTAATCAAGTTTTCAACTTTTTTTAAACTTTAAACTTTTTTTTTATTTTCGGATCTTCATTGCAGTCACACTTAAATTGTATATCGTTGGGTTTGGACCTTTCTATTCTAAATTCAGCGCATTTTAGGCCAATTTTCTGGACACCCTGTGATGGTTACTTTTCTGTTATTGATTTATTGTTCTAAATAAATAAAAAATAGATAAAAAACCTTAGCGAAGCATTCGGCTTAGCTACAATGGCGCTTTTTTCTTAAATGTTTTTTTATTATATTGTATCAACTATCTGGTAAAATTATCTCTCGATTTTTTTTCGCACGTGACTCAATAATAACAAAATCTTGAGTTAATAGATTAATAACTATTTTCACCGACCAGAAATTTATTTTTAATTAAGTTAGCTCTTATTTCCGTACTTTGAACAAGTTTCAATAAACTTCAGGCAGTTTTAATATTCTTGTTTTGCCGGGTACACGAATTTTAGTATGTTATTTTTTCAAAGTTTGTAACGTCTTCGATGTCTTTTATAAAACTAGATGAATTTTTTTCGAGACCCACAACACCCTACAGTTCTGTGTTCTTATTCGTAATTCATGAATTTGAAACCCGAAATCCAACCCAACCAGAACATATACACTACAGAATGGAGTTAATCAAAATGTCTTCTGAAATAAATGACTTATGGATTCAGAGGTCAAAAAAAATTTTCGTTTCACAGTGGCAATTTTCATTCTTTTGGAAAATTATTATAATCATAAAAAGTTATGATTATACCAAGTTCTTTCCCACTAATATCTCAGTTTTTTTTAAAAGTGTTTTTTTTAACGATTTTGCAAGTTATAGTAATCGCAAAAAAATGGAAAATGAAAATTTTTATATATCTTTACGTTTCAAAATCTTCTGAACATTTTGACATACCTTAGAAAAAAATGGATGTATGTGTGTGTGTGTGTGTGTGTGTGCGTGTATGTATGTGTGTGCGGATACAAATTTTCGTCGACGATTTCGGGAACACGGATGAAGCGATTTGAATAATTCAAAAAGAATTCGATTCATATTAATAAGGAGACGTGCTGATTAGTTTTTGGCGAAGGCAGGTCTCGCCGTTCCAAAGATATGGGGCAAAAAGTGCCAAAAACGATAACTCAGTTTTTAAGAGAACGGAGCGTCCGATTTGAATAATTCAAAAAACATTTTACTTATATTGACAAGATGAAGAATTGATCAAATTTTCATGAAGGCAGGTCTAGCGGTTTCGGAGATCTAGTAAAAAAAGTAAAAAAAATGCCATTTGGCGGTCAAAAATGATCATTAGACATATGCACATCAAATCGTCAGATATTTTACAGAGATTTTAATAATAAGTATAAATTTTGTTTACATTCCTATGGGTTCCGTACCAATGTTTATCCGTTAGACGGCAATGCGGCGCTTACGCACTTTGACATTTCGTCTCTATGCAGTTAAAGCAGTACGATTGCTTTGAAAAAAAGTTCAGAATTTCCAAAATATGTCAAAATAAAGAAAACATTTTTTTTCAAAAAAATTTTTTTTCACAAAAAATTAATTTTTTATCAAATTTATAGTTTCTTAAAAATCTAATTTGATCTAAGTAATTTTTTTTCAACAATGTTAATCTTTTTAAAATAATAATAATTTTTGGTACGGAAAGTTCCAGCAGTTTGCCTTAAGGCACAATGCCATGCGCCCCACTAGTTCAGTTTGCAAAGAGCTTTAAAGATTTTATAAAAATATTAATTTTCGATGCCATGAACCACTAGTTGAGTATATAAATATATACCAACAATGAATACATTTTGTAAAAGAAACTATAGCGACATTTCTTTTCGCCCTTTGTTTAAAAATAAAGGTGTGCGACGGAGCGCGACCGATTAACGTACGAGTCGAACGACGTCCGAGGTCTTACATCTACGCGGATTCAAAATATTTGAAAACGCGAACGAACTAGGGGAGATGTATTATTAGAAGACTCGAACGTTTCGTTTCTTTTCTTATACTTTATTATTCATGATCATCATCATCTTTATTCTATTCACCAAATATAAAGGAACTCTAACTTAACCTGATTCAGTACATAAAATATTACCTAATCAATTCTTTTAAGACAGCTTTTAATTTCAGAACGCATTTTATTTTTCATATTTACCAATCTACAAGTATATATTTGACATACTTTGGTGTACTATTTGCAACTGCTGCAATAATTAATTAATTGTAAAAAAGTAGTTTATAATAATTTAGGTAATTAACATTACTAATCTAAAACACTTACTCCAGGAGGATGTGCACTAGAGCGGGTCGATTTTTATGGGCCAAAAAGGTCGTTAAGGCACATATGATTTTCGGATACTAGGGCTCAAACTAAGATACTTTGCTTAAGAAACCATACCTCTAAAATGATATCCCATGTATTGACCTAAAAATAAGGGCTAAAAGAGTGCCCCAATTGCGTCCAAATGTACGATCGAACCCCACTAACTTTGAAAGGTCAATTCAACCATGCCCATGGTTCTTCACCCCCTGGGACTCCTGAGAGGTTTTTTCAAGATTTAACTCTTATCTTTGAGTCAATGCACGAGACATTAGAATTCATTTTAAAGGTGTGGTTTCTTCGACCCCTAAATCGACCCGCCCTAATGTGCACTATAGTAATATATTTGTTAGACATTAAGAACATTAACACCAAAATGAAACTAGTAGTATATGGCATCGTACCTTAAGGAAAATTGCTGGATTTTCCCGTGCCGTAACGAAATATTTGAGGAATATTAAATGTTTTCAAATAAATTACATTAATATAAATACTGTAACATTGTCTTAAAAAAAATATCAATACATAATTACGAAAAACAGCCAAAAACCTTCCCAACCGATTCCCAATCGATATCTTTTGAACATTTTTCAACTTTTTAAAAGGTTACGGGCTAAAAACGTTGATAAAAGATTTTACACTTTTCTGCTTATTATAAAGAAATGGCTCAGCCGCTCGTCGTACAAAACTAATAAACGCTAGTCCTTATTCAGTTATACCGAATGGCCTTTAAATTTTTAATATCGGTGCAGCTGTTTTTGAAATAACGTCGACTGAATGTCAAATATTGGCTCATATACATACACACACAGACTTACTTATACTTATACTTTTTCCAAATTTGGTCTCCAGAATGACTTGAAACATCGAGAAAACATAAAATTAGCAAATCGGATTTTTTTGCGAAAACATAAATCGGGAAATTAAAAATCTCTAAATTTAAAATGAATCATTATTAATAAATATTTAAAAACTTTACCTTTCTTGTACATCCTAATGAAGACCCCATGTTGAATTACACATAGCACAAAATTAAAATGTTTTTATTTTTTGTTTTTAGTTCAGAGATAACTTCTGGTGTATGGCCAAAATTATTTTAAACATCACTATTTCACACAATGAGTTAAATCAAACTTGCTAATTAGGAAAACAAATAATCATTTAGAGGAAACAAATATAAAAATCATTTAACATAATCACTCATCATCTTTACGCTGAAATAAATAGAGAATAAAATTAAGTTTTGCACTCGAAACGTTCTCTAAATTTTTGTCTTTTGGACATGCACATAACAAGTTAATTTAAAATTAAAATATATTAAACATAAGTTTAATTTAAATAATTTTTAATTAAAAAATCTTATCCCGTTTTGTTTATCACATATGTTTCAGAATTGATTGATTGTTTGATGAGGAAATTAAAAGTTGAATAAGTGATGATTCAAATACAGAGAGAATTTTCTGTCATAGAAACCTGAAAGGAATTCAAAAAGCACGTGCTTCAAATATGATAGCATCATTATTTTCATGAAATTACCTTCGAATTATAAATGTAAAGTATTAGATATAATGATAATAATATACTAAAGTAAAATATTAAATAAAATATTAATATTTTTATTAGCTTTAATAATGAGTTTTTCGGGTAAAAAGTATACTTTTTTTAAATAAATTTATCTAAACTAATAAATTATGTGTAGACGTTGAAAATATTTATTTTATAAGAAATCAAGAGTCAGCAGACGACAATGAAAAATCTGAACTTAATTGGACACATAACATCGCAATTATTATTGTTATTCTCGGCTAAATCTTTCATCATATCGAAAAGACTGCATGCAATAGAGATTTACTTTTAAATTTATCAAAAAATTGAGAACCGAAAACTATTGAAATAAGCATTTATTTGGGGCATTTATTTAAGTCTTCTGAATTTTCAACTTTCAACCTCATCAATTCGGAAAGATATTAAAACATTGGTGGCTCTATTTTAATTAACTTTTTATTGTATCCGTAAAATATATAAAATATAAATTGAAATGGTTTTATTGGAAATAGACTAGACTCTACACTATGTTATTTATAACAAATAATGTTAAATAATTATTTTTAGTGGATGAAAAAGTAATTTTCAACGAATTATTGTGTTATGCGTAAACATTTTTGGTTTTCAAATAATTTTCAAATTATATTTTTAAAATTCAACGACAAATATACACCTATTGCCCCCTTTTACACGGTATTTTGCATTTACACGAAATTATAAACTATAATTTTTTTCTTAAAACATTTTCATTGTTTTGCTGTCAAAATACAAGACTACAAAATGTATGTTACAGTTACGAACTCTTACAAAGTAGTTCATGTCTATGATGGAAATATAAGATAAGATGGGAACTCGCCGTTTTATGATCAAAACTAAATTTTATGTGAGTATAAGCTAGTTTGTTTGAAATACCAAAACAAAGAGCATTATTGTTTCTAAACTTTGTTTTCAATAAGTGTTTATATATAATTGATAGCATAAATTTGTTCAAGGTAGGCAAATAACAGAATTGTTATTTCAAAATCTATAACTAATATAAAATTTCATAGTTCGACAATGGCAAAAGATAAAAATAAAGAGCTAGAAAGTAACAGACAAGTTATAATTAAATCAAAATTAAAATTTTGAACAATCTCCGTAGTAATAATGAAAGAATAATAGCTGTTACTAATTTGTATTCTATGAATTAAGCTATAATTTATTGAATGTATTTGATATTAAATTATTAATATTTATTATTGTTCAATGTGATTCCGATATTAATCATATTAAAAACTGACAAAAAGGGCTTTTTATAGTGATTTTCGTTTAGCACGGTTTTTCGTGTAAAACGGGGGATATGTGCATCTATACAATAAATATTATAAAGTGATGTGAAATGGAATTCTATATATTTTTTATAGTTATATTGCATGACTTGTATGAAAATTAGATAACTGTCAGTAAAATACAGTGAAACGACGCAAACAGAATCGTGAATCGATAACGCGAAGGTTATAAGGAAATACACTAGAAATTGTTGCGGTAATATAAGTAATTACTATATTCTTTATATGTGTAATAATTTAATCATATATAATATTAAATTCATTTAATAAATCAGTAATTATTTTGCAGTAACGATTCACGCAAAAAACGTCAAATTCCACGTGTTTTCCCTATAACACATAAAAGGTTATAAATAATAAATTTATTATTTATTTTATTTCACATACGCAATATATGTTTTGTTATTTCATTAATAATTTAGATTAATATGTTTAATATTAAGCTTACGTAGAAATAACAATAATCACTTAATAATATATATTAATTATCTTTTCACAACAAACTCTAACTTTAATATAATTCAATTCACAAGCACTGATTATATTATCTGTATAATAAATTTTAATTATTTAAACATAACAGACAGTGATTTCACAATTCAATAAAGGCACTATTGAATGAATTTGTTTAGCACAATACACATTGTACTCATCACAGTTCAAGAAAGCATTAATAAGGTCACAGTATATAAAAGATAAGAATTACTCAAATGGAACGCAAAACAAATATCGAATTATAGAATAAAATATTAACAGATTATTTCAATGTTTTATTGTCTTTTGACTTTGTATCAGTTTTAATTTTATGTAGAAAAAACTTACAAAATTCATCGCACATGCGTCCAGCCGCGCAAAGGTTTGCGATGCGACTGCTCGATTCGGTTCCCATCGAATTGCGCGAGGCCTGAAAAGAATACACAAGAAAATAAAACACATGCGAATGTCAGATGAAGGTTCCGTACCTTCATTTTTAAGGTAGATTGAGTTTACAATTAGTTATTGGCAGTAGGCCAATGCCATCTTTTCTGTAAGTTAACTATATTTTTTATAGCTCACTTTTATCAGCCAAAAACTTTCAAAAACTGGTAGTGCGTGGAATCGTTTCTTAAGACAAATTGCTGGAACTTCCCGTTTCGATAATTAAGCTTTAAACAAATTAGATTTTTCTATTGTATCTTGATTTTTTTTGAAAATCTTGAACTTTTTTTAAAGCAATCGCGCTGCGTAGCTGTTCTAGCGTTGCGGTTTCGTGAATCGATTTGAGTAATTCAAATAACACTCGGTTCGTATTGACGTGCTGATTAGTTTATGGGAAAAGCAGGTCCAGGCGTTTCAAAGATACGGGGCAAAAAGGGCCAAAAATGCTATTTTCAAATAACACTCGGTTCGTATTGACGTGCTGATTAGTTTATGGGAAAAGCAGGTCTAGGAGTTTCGAAGATACGAGGCAAAAAGACCCAAAAATGCTATTTTAGCCTTTGAGATAACGGAGCGTCCGATGTGAATGATTCAAAAAATATTTTATTTAAATGAAGAACTGATAAAATTTTTGGGGAGGCAGATCTAGCCGTTTGGGAGATTCGATAAAAAAGTGAAAAAAAAATACCATTCGGCGGTCAAAAATGATCATTAGACATATGCACATCAAATTATCAGATATTTCATAATAATTTTAATAATAAGAACAAATTTTGTTTACATTTCTTTGAGTTCCGTATCAATATTTATCCGTTAGACTTTGAGCCGGAATTTACTATATTTCATCTGTGCGCAGCGCGATTGCTTTGAAAAAAATATTTCAAAATATAAAAAAATCAAATTTTTGAAAAAAGTCAAATTATTTAAAAAATTCTAAATCTAATTTTTTCAAAGTTTTAAAATAATTTTGAATCTTTTTAAAAAAAATAATTTTGGGTATAGAAAGTTTCAGCAATTTGCCTTAAGGCGCGATGCCATGCACCGCTAGTTTTCTATTTTTTTCTAATATTATAATATACCCTAAGTAAATAATTTTTAGTCAATAATTTTTCTGTCGTTTGCAATTTAAAATTGTACTGGGTTGCTGATACTATAGTATAGTATTATGTTGTTAGACAACATTACGTATTAGTTAATGTATTTAAATTTTGAAAGAAACATCATTTTAGCATAATTATTGTATAAACGCTTCAGGATACTTTTATATTCACGAGGTTCTCAGGTTTACTCTTCTGGAATTTTAATGAAATTTCGCATGGTGAAGTAAAGTTGATAGTCAAAATTTCTCATACGACTATAATATTTTAAAGGGTTCTCTTTAACTATCAATTCTATATCATGCAAAGTTTCTTCAAAATCCCAGGGAGTAAGCCTAAGGTTTCCATTGTCAGTATCAGATAAAAAGTAGACAGAGCAGAAAAAATAGAGACTTCAATTTTAACCATTGCATAGTATGATAACTGTACGTGTAAAGTCAACGTATTCAAAATTAATAAAAACTTAATATATCTATATTCATTAAAGCTGCACTAAATTGAAGCAGGTCGAATTAAAAAATAGTTAGTCATAAGGAGAAAACATCTAATAATTAATTATATTTTTGTTTTTAATTTATTTCATTAGTTATCACTAAAACATTGAGTAGATTTCAGTTGTATCTTACTAGAACAATATTTAAAAAAAAGTTTTTGTGTCGATGGGGCTTCCTAACTTTCTTAAAAACTAGAGAATATAACTAGATATATATGAGACCTGACCATTTGCGTCTTCTGCAAAAAGTAGTCCATAAATAATTACACTACATAATTACAGTGCATAATTTTATGAACCTGAGTATGCATAGCTTACAATTAGTAATAAATATTAGGTATTCTCAAAACATTTACAGAGTAAAGGTTTTAGATTTTTTTTCGTGAAACTATTGCGTAGTTAAGACAATAGAAAGTTTTTTGATTGTTAAATATATGACCTCCAAATTCCCACAATGCGTTTGGCCCTAAAGGTGCGCCTTTCAAATTTTCAATTTGATCCGAGTCATTTCTTAGAACTAACTGTTAAAGTATGTACTACATCTCTGAAAATAAAATCAGATTAACTATGAAGATCACTATATTCATAATATAAGAATAAAAAAGCATATGCAGACTTACACTGAAGATATGCTTTGAATTTATGAATAAATAAACCTCTGTTTCATTCCTCATAATAAATTCAAAAACACATATTCATAAATAAATCGAATTATTTTAAAATTATTATGATGATTAATTAGATTTTCACAGTAAATTAATATAAATCGAACGATTCTAACAATTCATAGCATTGATATATTGAGAACCTATGCTACAGATAAGTGAAAAAAATACTTCAAAATCATTTGCGTGTTATAAAAATAATGCTGCCAAAAATAAATCTTGACATAGCGCGATCGTAACATAAGTTGGTAGAAATGTATCATGCAACACCCAAATGGCACAGAAGAAAGGACCGCTGTAAAATTTCGCTGATTAGAATTTTGTACCAAAAAGGATCATAATTCTTACAAGCCCTGTTATTATATTAAATCTTTTGTTTAAGTGTTTGCTTGACACGATTTTATATATCAAAAACAAATAAAGATAGAGCTCTAAATACGTCGTTAGAGGATTACAATGCAGATTCCTCAAGAAATAGATAATCACATGATATCGATCGATTTATCTAATTATATTGCACAAACACACATATACAGGGTGGCTGATATGTAATGCAACAAAGTAAAGCGATATAACTTTGTCATTTTCATTTTATATTTCATTGTTCAAAAGCAAAAATGTCGGAAATGACATCAAATTTTAGAATCAGTTGAGATGTGTTCTAATTTGCCACCTTTGGCACGAATTATGGCCTTCAAACGGCAGAAAAACCATAACGAGCTGCACGAAAGTGGCTCTGGGGTACTTTGGCTCATTCCCGGCGAGGCGCCTTCTTGGGATGATCGACACTTTGGTATTTTTTAGTGTGAACCTTACTCTCCAAAATGTCCAAGGCACAAAAGTCCAACGAATTTAGATCCAGAGATTTTGGTGGCTATTGTGCAATGGAAATGAAGCAAAAAAACCTCTTTTTTAAGCCATTTTCGGTTGACGCGTGCTGAGTTTGATGGTGGTGAGTCCTGTTGGATTGTTCATGGTCTGCGGCCAAAATTTTTAAATACCCAGGACTTCAATACTGCCTTTAAGACATTTTCCCGATAATTTCGGCAATTATTTTGATCCCACGGTCGATGAATAAGAGCGGAATGTCACCATCGGCCGTTACGGTGATTCACACCGTTACCGTCGGCGGCGCTTGAGTTTTGGTGGCCAATCGAAGGTGTAAATTGTTAGCTGACCTTTTTGGCAAGTAAACCCTATCATTTTGTTCGTTCACAAACTGCTCGATTTGGAATGTCTTACCATCTGAGAAAACCAAATTCGGTAACTAGCCACTTTCGTGCAAGCGAAGCAACCCCTTGGCTCCTTCCCGTCTAACTTTTTTCTGTGCATCGATGAGCTCTTGCACTTTTTGGAACTTCAGTGGCTTTAGTCCAAGCTCATTTCTCAATATGTGTTGCATCCGTTTTTGTGATATGTTCAGCTCACGAACCATTTTTTTACCACTGCGATCCGAATTTCGATCGATTTTTGCCTATACTTTTTGGATCATTTCTGGTGTTGTTAGTGTTTTTTTTCGTCCACTTTTTAAACGCGGTGTAACACTGAGTGTATCACGGTTACGAGATATGGTACGAGAAACAAAATATTTGTTCGCATTTAAATGCTGGAGGGCTCTAAAGATAGCCACTTAAGGTTTTCCAGCTAAATATGAAGCAATCGCACTATCACGCTTAACTTCCGATTACTATAACTTATCCTATAAGAAGTTAAAAATAATTCTCACGTTGTTTGGAACTTGATGATCTTTTAAGTGCAACCTAGAGCTTTGGTGAAATTATGACCATTTATCGATTATTTGGATAAAGTTTTGTTCATTTGTCCATTTAAATAAACTTTGGAATCGTAACCGAAAAACATTTCTATAACCACAGTAGAAAAATAACACAATTTCCCCAAGTGATAAATAATTAAAACTTTTTGTGGAACTATGAACTTAAACCTTTCACAATCGATCGACTTTGAGAGGCCCTCCTTTAAAAAAAATCAACGAAAGTGTGTTGGCAAGATTCATCAGAAGTTGGCAAATTTAAATAGAATTGTAAAATCCTAGTTAAATGAATATTGATTCCGTATCCAACTATGAACTGTTTCGCTTCTGTTACAAGAAGATACCATGTTTTCTGCTGTTTTTATTTATTTAAAACAAATTTTCAGTTATATGTTGATTTTTTATAAAGTTTTAAAAATACCAGTTTTTCAACTATTTTATCGTTTTAAGTTTTATTTTTTATCCTGGTTGATTGCTGAATTTTGCCACAAATCAAGTGTTGAAACTTTTAATTAATAAAGAAAAATTTTCTTTTAACTCTTATTTTTATTTGACGAATTGGCTAATAATTATTTACACACGCACACACACACACATATATATATATATATATATATATATATATATATATATACAAAATTATTGTTCGAGACTGTTTACTAGTAGCGAATTCCATTTATTTATAATAAAATCGTTCGTTACATCAACTTTAAGAAATTTCGCACAAGAGTGAATCATATTGTGCTATGTTTGCTTATTGACACAGATTTCAAATTGTTTTTATTGTATCTCTTGATTTATATTGAATTATATTTTGTTCATCATATGAGTATGTTTATATTATTATTCAGAAGATTATTTTTCTTTGCAAGGAATGAAGGAAACAAATTTTTACGATGTAAGGTGGCGTCCATTAATCACGAGAGCGAGTTTTAAGGATTTTTGGACTCCCCTCTCCATTGGTGATACGTGGTGATATTCAAAATTACCCCCCCTCCCTCACCAAACATCACGTGTATTTTTAGTTGCGTGAAAAAATAAAAAAAAAAAATTTTTTTTGAAAATGTTTGAATGTTTTTTAAAAAAAAACAGTTAAAAAATAAATACACGTTATCTTATCATACACCTACATAGACCCCCCCCCCTAAAAACCTCACGTGATTAAGAGACGCCCCCTAAGTAGTATCTATTTTGCTAACTGAGCTCGGCCCCGTGAATTTGCAAAAACAGGTCTGGGTTCGATACCCAACTTGGCCAGCTTGATATCGAGCAGTAATGATTTTCAATTGAAATTAAAATCATAGATCTCGAATACGATATAAAATAAAAATAGATCTTTGTGATATTGTATAGTTTCACTACTATTAGAAATATAATATATTTTCATCAAGAAAGGAATGCCCAACCACTGAGTTGCCTTCTAGAAATACTAGATTAAAAATAAAGAATGTACACCACAAGACAACACCAGCACATTGTTCTGATTGCTGTTCACATATAAACAAATAGCTACTCTATAATATAATAATAAAGCAGTTGATCTACTTCAACTATATATAAATATAAATAAAGGGTATTCTTAACTTCCGTCGGGCAAGTTATTGTAATCGTCCAAAAATCGAAATTGAAAATTTTTGCATTTCTTCGCGTTTTTAAGGTTTCTGGATATTTTGGCATACTTCCGAAAAAATGGATGTGTGTGTATGTGTGTATGTATGTATGGATACAATTTTTCGTTCACGATTTCGGGCGCACGGATCAACCGATTTGAATGGTTCAAAAAACATTCGATTCCTATTTATAAGGAAATGTGCTGATTAGTTTTTGTCACAAGCAGGTCCAGCCTTTTTGGAGATACGGGGCAAAGAGTGCAGAAAATAAAAATCGATTATTTGAGACAACAAAGCATCCGATTTCAATGATCCAAAACACATTCAATTCGTAATGACGGGGAGAAATGGTGATTAGTTTTTGGAAAAGGCAGGTCTAGACGTTTCGAAAACACCGTGCTAAATATGCAAAAAATAGCAGTTTTTGAGAGAACTAAGCATCCGATTTGAATGATTCAAAATACTTTCTGCTTGTGTTGACAAAACAATTGCTTTTAGAAATTTTTTTTTTTTTTGATATTGAAAATAATTTGAATTTTAATTTTAATTCTAGCTATAGTTCTAAAGCTCACATATATACTTCAAATAAATAATTTTAACTTTGCAAATAATATAATTCTTATAAATATCGAACAATGTCCATCATTTTAAATTCAATTGATTAAATTTTGTTCATTTACCATTCTGTATACATATATACGTATTTATAATAATATATTTGAAAACATTTAATATTTCTCGAATATTTCATTACGGCACGGGAAGTAACAGAAATTTGCCTTAAGGCACGATGCCATACACCACTATTTTTTTTAATTGATGTTTTTTTAATAAAACAAACGGGCGTATCTTGTATTTATGGTTATATATTATAATAAATAAGTTATTGCATAGATGACATATAAATGATTCACAAAAGCATTTTAAAGCGGAACATATGGCCCTATAATACAGAAGCTTGGAATTGCTTAGAATACAGTGATATAAAAAATTCTTTTAATATAAAATTGTCAGCAAATTTAATATATGGAAATTAGCTGATAACTTATTTTTATATAAAAATATGTATATATAAATGAGGTTAAAACGAGTAATTATTATTGTCAGTATGATAACGCACCTTGTTTCAGAATTATTATTAGGCAGGCACAAAATACACAAATAATAATTTAAAACTTTCAATCTACTATTTCTATTAATTAATTATTTCACAATAAACTATGAAAACACCGGCTTCTTGACGTTTATGACAACACTGTTTGTTAAGGTGCGTCCACACCTAACGAACGAACACGAACGAACATAAAAGAACGTACCAGAACAAACGGCAACAGCATAGTGTGGAGCCACGACGATCACAAACGAACATAAACAAACATGGCGAGCAATGTTCCGCAACTTGTCGGTACATCAAAGGGAATTGTTCGTTCATGTTTGAACTCGTATGTGCAGTGTGGACGTCTCAACGAACGCAAACGAACATTTTTGTTTTAATAATTTTAATAATTTAATAATATTTTTTTAATAATTTAATAATAATGTTAATAATTTTAATGTTTGAAAATTTTAATAATATTTACTTTTAATTATTGTGTACAGTTTGAAAATTTTGAATAAATTATGGGATGGTCAAATGACGTAATTTTATCATTCATAAATGAAATAGAAAAGTTTCCTATAATATGGGAGACTAAAGACCCTTTTTATAAAATTATTAGAAAAAAAAACGATGCTTGGGAAAGTGTAGGCAAAACGTTTGGGATGTCAGAAGCTGCAGTAAAGAAGAAATTGCAGTCATAGATAAAAGAAGAGTATGATTGCAGTCTTTACAAGTAAATATTAAACTTGTTATCATACATAGACATTCAACATATATGTTGAGGATGAGAGTATGAAAATTGAGTATAGTTAGCTCAAGCCTGGAATGTTCAGCTTGCTCCGAATATGAATGCTGAGGAAAGAAAACGACTCAAAATATAAATATTAAATACAAAAACTGAGTGAAATTAATTGAATAATTTATTTACAGTATATTTACAAAATATACACGAACAAAAATCACACAAAAACCAGTGAAAATGCCGTATGATTAAAGCTTACATCCATATCAATAATAAAACTGACGTTTCACGGAACATCTACGAACAACGAAAATTCAAGCGCTCACTGCTTTTAAGCGCTTGTTCAAGTTCGTTTGGAATTTTTTGCGTTCGTTCGTGTTCCTGTTCGTTCTTCTTTGTATTTTCTTGTTCGACATGTTCGTTCGTGTTCGTTCGTTAGGTGTGAACGCACCTTTAGGTGTACAACAATAGTGTGAATAATTTTTCATAGATGGCCCTACTGGTGTCGTTCAAATGTGACACATAAAACATGATTTATTAATATTATTCAATTTAATATTTCGCTTTTTATTGCATGCATATTTCATTATACGTCCCCAAAATTAATGAGTTTTTAGAATTCAACCACTTTTTGTAGGACTACAATATTTTAGGGAGTTTCAATTAGACCATGATCTTTATCGCATTATTAAGTTTCATTAAAACCGCCAATTTTTTTAAAATTCATTTACGACGGAATATAATATATATAGATATCTTTCAGTTTACAAATTTGTTTCAGACTTTTTTGCAGATTTGTGATCGAAAACTTTTGCACTTTGATTCTAATATTAAAGAAACGGACCGGCCAATCCTCTCCCAAAATTAACCAACATGAGACCTCGAGTTAACCATGTAACCATTTAACCATGAGTTACATCTTATGGCTTTTACATTTTTGAAATTGGTCCAGCCGTTTTTGAGAAACTATCGACAAAAGTTCAAATTTTGGTTTCAACGTTTTTTTTTTGTTTTATTGGTCTTGTAATCTGGTAACGTTATACTTACTTTTTTGGCCTCGAACTATTCAGAATGATATGTAACGTCGAAAAAACATATAATACATAGATTTAAAAGTTTTTTGTGAAGATTAAGATAAAATAAAAACAATTTAAAACTGTTGCAAAAATGAAATTTTTGAACTATTATTCATGCATTACTCATATATCGATTGAATATTATTTATTTTAGCAAAGATGAAATAGATTAATATAAATATCGTAACATTGTCTAAAATAAGGATTACATAAACCGAATTGCCGATGTTAAAATTATTTATTTAAAGTATATAAGTGAGCTTTAGAACTTTAGCAAGAATTAAAATTAAAATCTGAATAATTTTCTATATACAAAAAAAAATTTTTTGAAAAAAAAAATCCAAAAGCAACTCTTCTGCCAACACAAGCAGAAAGTTTTTTGAATCATTCAAATCGGATGCTTAGTTCTCCCAAAATCTGAATTTTTTTGTGCATTTAGCCTTGTATCTTCGAAACGGCTGGATCTGCCTTTGCCAAAAACTAATCACCACTCTCCGCATCATTACGAATTGAATATTTTTTGGATCATTCAAATCGGATACTCCGCTCTCTCAAAAACTCGATTTTTATTTTCTGAACTCTTTGCTCCGTATCTCTGTAACAGCTGCATTTGCATTTGCCAAAAACTAATCAGCACATTTCCCTATCAATAGGAATCGAATGTTTTTTGAACCATTCAAATCGGTTGATCCGTGCGCTCCAAAACGTGGACGAAAAAATGCGGACATACAAAACACACAAACACAACCATTTTTTCTGAGGTATGCCAAAATGTTCAGAAACCTTGAAAACGTCGAGAAATGCAAAAATTTTCATTTTCGATTTTCGGCCCATTAACTCTACGGGGTATATTAACTTTATTGTATTCTTTATCATTAATATTACAATATTTTTAATTATAAAATCTAGTATTTTGTATAACCAAGAAACAATATAAATTATAATTGTATAATAGCATAGTTATGTCTTGGCGCTCTTTTTTCAAACAATACAGCATGTTATATCCCCTTAACCTCACATAGCATTTGCTGTCACTATCGTCTTCTCGGTTGCATGTTGCTCAGGCTTATATTATGCAATATTTACGATGTTTTTCCATGTCCCGGCTGAAGTCCAATCAAATTAATCTGCTACGACATTCTGTAGTCGAACGTCGTCGTTGTAGGTTATTAGAAAAAAGTTTATTAATATTAAACATACCGCAATGGCTTCAGCTTCAAGAGTTTTAGTGAGCCGGGCCATGGGCCTAGCTAAATTGGCCAACACAAACATTAAATTATATAGCACAGCATGTAAGAAAGAATTCAATATGCATAATTGTTTTTGTTTATTTTTTTAAATAATCATTGCATGTACGCTGTTGACGTGGGTGCAGTGACTTTATCGGCATTAACATCTAGATTAATACTGTTTGTTTTATTTTAATTAACAATTAACTAATTAAGGCATGTGATTTTAACACAAGACTAACATTTAACAAGTTGCTAAATGCTACTGACCTTGTCCGCAATGACCTCTGCTGTACTACTCGTATAGGGTCTCGTAATTGATTTAACATTAAGATTTTGATTTTTAATTTAACCAAAGATAATCTACCATATAACGCATTAATTAAATAATTTTATTTCTTAATTCTAACACAATACTTTCTTTAATTGCATTTTCTTTCATATTTTATGTTGGTCCAGAATCCAACCTAAAGTTTTGTAATTAAGAATTCCAAATTTATGGTTTGTTTCTTATGAGATAAATCAATTCAATTTTAAATTAAAATGAAAATAAACAGCAATCCTTTGACAAAAATGTAAAGTATTTGTAAAATATAAATCTTGATTCATTATTAAAATACTTTACATGAAAATATTTCTATGAATTTTTCAAATTTTTAAATCATTAGTCATTTCTATTATTAACATTATAATTAACAATTTGGATTAATATATTAATAACTAATGTGTTAAGGTTATTCATTTTGATGTCGAGCTATATGTAAAAATTCAATAAAATTAATATAATTTTTACATTTATATAATCTAACATTTATATAATCTTCTATAAACATTTAACTTGTTATTTTATATATTGCTTCAGAAGAATTACTTCATTATTAATTAATATTTATTCATAATAATTAATTTACCTATAGGTTTTGTAACAATCAACATTAACACATTACACATTAAGACTTTTAAAATTAAAAACAAATAGTTTTTAATTTATCCATTCTAAGTCACCATTATTAGTTTTTGTTTGAAATAATTTTCTACATAAAATACTCTTGACTTAGCAAATGTTCACATATGCATATTTGCATTATACACGTCTATTTATTAGAGTTAAAATCAAATTAATATTATCCTAGATAACTTGTTCCCTTTACTTAAATAATGTTAAAACTAATTTAATGATTATTTCGATAAAAAATGAATTGGAATTAAAAAAAAACAGTTTTTTAATGAAAGCATTCCTAAGCCACAGTTACTTTTTTGTTTGAAATAATTATCTACATAAATTCTCTTGGCTTATCTGATGATTTCACATGCATTTTGTACTATTACATGTTAAGATATGACAGTAATTGTATTAATTAAATTAATATTATCCTAGATAATTGTTCGCCCTTATTATCTAATGATTATTCGATAAAAAAGAATTGGAATGTTCACAGCACCAGCAACATATGAATTCATCAAGACTGAAAAAGTAGGAGCCAAAAACAATGTTCTTTTAATTACCTTAAATAGACCAAAGGCATTGAATGCTCTTTGTGATAAATTGGTGTGTGAAATTAATGATGTTTTGGATAAACATGAATCTGATGCTAACGTTGGAGCTGTGTCATCACAGGTAAAAACAATATAAACCTCTATTCATGTTACTATAATAAATCATTTTTATGCTTATTTATTAACTTATAAATATAATGCTCTTTGATGTAATTATTATTTCTGGTGAATTACATGATTCTTTAGTTCATTTTTTTAATGGGTTGTATTGAAATCAATTAGATCATTATTTTGCTGTAAAGATCAGACATTGATATATGAATTGCAATTTATGAATGGAAGTTATATTCAATATTAAAAATGAACAGGCTGTACCTCAATATTATTATTAAAAGATGATATGTGGATAGAATCACAAAGTAAAATAAAAATGCACTATAATCACTTACTTATGTATTTAATGCTAATATCCTTATGGATCATAATAAGCATGCTTTTATTCTGTTAGATTAATAATCTGTTACTTGTTTGTTTCTTCATGTTCGATGCCTGATTGTTATCACTGGAATAAATTCGATTATTACTTTCATGTGGATTGAGAATGTATGTTACATATTATTTGAAAATACTTCATAAATAAATATTTCGTTCATGATTAAAAATCACAAGACTCTAAACAAATCATATAAAAGTGGTATAATAATATGGCATGATAAAATATCTTACCATATATGCCAAAGACTCTAGCAGATTATAATAATTTTCCACACTGAAATAAATTTGACTATTACATTCATGCAGATTGAGTATGTATGTTACATATATTGAAAATACTTCATAAATAAATATTTCGTTCATGATTGAAAATCACAAGACTCTAAACAAATCATATAAATGTGTAGATAAGGATAATAACATGGCATGATAAAATGTCTTACCATAAATGCCAAATACTCAGCAGATTATAATAATTTTTCACACTGGAATAATTTGATTATTACTTTCATGTAGATTGAGTATGTATGTTACATATTATTGAAAATACTTCATAAATAAATATTTCGTTCATGATTGAAAATCACAAGACTCCAAACAAATCATATAAATGTGTAGATATGGATAATAACATGTCATGATAAAATGTCTTACCATAAATGTGTAGATTTGGATAATAATATGGCATGATAAAATATCTTACCATATATGCCAAAGACTCTAGCAGATTATAATAACTTTTCATACTGGAATAAATTTAATTATTACTTTCATGCAGATTGAGTATGTACTCGTATGTTACATATTATTTGAAAATACTTCATAAATAAAATTTTGTTCATGATTGAAAATCACAAGACTCTAAACAAATCATATAAATGTGTAGATATGGATAATAAAATGGCATAATAAAATCTCTTACCATATATGCGAAAGACTTTAGCAGATAATAATTTTTCACACTGAAATAAATTGATTATTACTTTCACGTAGATTGAGTATGTATGTTATATATTATTTGAAAATACTTCATAAATCAATATTTTGCTCATGATTAAAAATCACAAAACTCGAAACATAATCATATAAAGTGTATTTACAGATAATAAAATGGCATAATAAAATGTCTTACCATATATGCAAAAGACTCTAGCAGATTCTAATAATTTTTCACACTGAAATAAATTTGATTATTACTTTCATGTAGATGGAGTATGTTAGTTACATATTATTTGAAAATATTTCATAAATAAATATTTCGTTCATGATTAAAAATCACAAGACTCCAAACAAATCATATAAATGTGTAGATATGGATAATAACATGGCATGATAAAAGGTCTTACCATATATGCGAAAGACTCTAGCAGACCATAATAATTTCTCACACTGAAATAAATTTGATTATTACTTTCATGTAGATAGAGTATGTATGTTACATATTATTTGAAAATATTTCATAAATAAATATTTT
>NW_020538040.1:102651676-102670585 GCF_003426905.1 Ctenocephalides felis
TGGAGGTCTCAGACTGAGTGTATTGGAACCCTATAGAAAATGGAGGGTCACTTCAATGGTCTTTTAAGAAGTGGACAAGCGAAGTTTTGGGGAGACGAGAGTTCGGAAGTAGTGCATGTCCGTTTCAACTTCATGTGAGTAAGCTTTTTGCTGAGATATTTGTGAACATGTTGTGCAGTTTTTAACTTTTCGTAGGGTTAGTTATAGTAATTTCAAAAAAATCCAAAATGAAAAATTTTGCATATCTTCACGTTTCAAGGTCTTCTGAATGTTCTGGCATACCTTAGAAAAAGTGGATGTATGTATGTAGATACAGTTTTTCGTCGACGACGTCAAGAATATTGATCAACCGAATGATTAAAAAAACATTCGATTTCTATTGACAGGAAGATGTGGTAATTAGTTTGTGGCAAAGGCAGGACCAGCAGTTTTGAAGATGAGGGCGAATTTTAAATTTAATTAATTCATTGTATGACAACATTTTCTAATAAACACTGACAAATGACTAATATACGATCACTAAATTATTTAATTATGGTAAATATTTTATAATGTAGATGGACAGCCGCGTCTACGCCAATGTCGTGGCCGCACGACTGGAGTCCTCAGCTATTTGCTGATGCCATTGCTAGGGAACCCTGGAAAGATGGAAACTGGTTGAACATGATGTACGTTTTAAATTTATTTTTATTTGAAAATTATTTACAAAAAACTATATTACGCAATAGACTTTTCAATTAAGCATACTAACTTTCAAAAATGAGAAAGTTTCTATGTCTGCTTTTATTAACTAAAAACTTGTTACTTGTTATTACATTTTTTTTCAATTTGTTTCATGAATTATCTAATAGATCCAGACATCCAACTGGAGGATATGACCAGTTCGGATGCTTAAGTGGAACTTTCGAGGCCAGTGATTCTTACTCGGTAGACATTTCGTTGCCTGGTGTAAGAGCTAGAAGATGGGGACCTCACAAAGCATCTTACATGCATCGAACTGCTTCTTTTGTTGGAGTTTTTGGAGATGGAAGGATATTCCTGGTCGAAGCCAATTCCGCGTTGCATGCACTTACACAGTATGTCGTAATTTAATTCAAACTCTCTATGAGGCATTATTTACTACAATTGTCCATTACATGTTTTAGTACGTATACGGAATTGTCAGAATGCCCAATGGTGAAGTTCATCCAGTAGACTATTGTGATTTGAGTCTACTTCATATTGCTGAAGACAGAACTAATATACCTAAAAAGTATACTTTAAATTTTCGTGGTACGTAGTATCACTATTTTTATCATATAAAGGTTTAAGATCAACAAAACATATGCATTTTATAGTTGATGGAATTTATTTCAATAACTCACTTGAGTTGCAAGTTGGGGATCAAGCTCGCGTTTTGGTGGCCGCCCTGGGAATGGGAAGCGTCATTAGTCCCCTTGAATTGCCAACAAGGGGGATCTTCTGGTGTTGGAATTGCACAGTTATGGTATCAATATCAAGGAGAGTGTCCAGTTCCCAATACACCTCGGTAATTCACATGCAAAAACATTATTCAAGCAGAAACTACAATAATCATTGAATTATAGTTTTAAACATTTGATTGATATTTTAGTGTACGACATCTGGTGCCAACGACCATAATTCCAGCATTACCACCTCTTATATTAGATCTCAAAGAACATGCGGCTCGCTGCGTTTCACTGGTTGGTGGTAAAGCAGCATCGTTGGCTCTTTTAGGAAGCGTACAAACTAACGATTATAATGTGCCTGAAGGAATTTGTTTAACAGTTAATGCCTTAAATATTCAATTAGAACATTACGATCACTTAAGTAAAGCTGTAGAACGAATACAAAATGTCAGTTGTGGAATAGTTGCTGGTGATCTGGAAGATGTTTGCAAAAAGTAAGTACAATTATATAGTTATTTTATCAGTAATTTGAATAATTTATTTACATCATATTTTGCTAAGGGCTGTAATTGCGCTACAAACCGCCCAGATTGTAGATTCTATACAAGAACAGTTACACAAATCTCTTGTGGAATTGCGGAAACGTTCGCCAACAAACGCTCGTTTTGCTGTTCGTTCTTCAGCCATTTGTGAAGATTCTGATGAATTATCTGCTGCAGGACAATGCGAATCTACTTTAGGATGCTTGACGGATTTAGATATTGCAGATGCAGTCAAGCAATGTTGGGCATCCTTATTTGCCTATAGAAGCGTGCATTACCGAAGGTAAATAATAAATACTAAATATTTTGAATACGAAATATATTTAGGTCCAGTATGTTATCACTAATTAAAATAAATAAAATAATTTAAACTATATATTATTTGTTTAATAGACATTATGGTCAGGTGATAAACTGTGGAATGGGCGTCGTAATTCAAGTTATGGTTCCTGCTGAAAAAGCTGGTATTATGTTTACCAGACATCCAGTTAGTGGTGATCCAAGTCAAATATACATTACTGCCAATTATGGCCTTGGCGTGGTAAGTAATAAATTTGTTTGTCGATAAATTATGAACTATAAATTATAAAGATAATTACTAAATATTTAGAGTGTGTCGTCTGGAGATGTAGAACCTGATACCATAATCATTCGTCGCGATTGGCATGATCGCGTCGAATTTGGTTCCGCAATGCGCGGTGATAAGTCACACGTAGTTATCATGAAGGAAAATCAATCAGAAAATAACGAAGAATGTAATAAATCAAACGGCATAGAAACACGACCACTAACCGAAGAAGAATCTCGGAGACAAGCGTGTTTAAGTCAAGATGAGGCCTTGCAATTAGCAGAATTGGGTGTTGTACTTGAATCACTTTATGGAGCTCCACGAGATGTCGAGTGGGCTATATGTGATAAGGTACTCATAATAGTATTTTGTATGCTTTATTTATTATTTAGAATTTTAAAGAAACAAGAACACATTTATTCATAATATTGTGACTTATACAGACGTTGTTACTTTATTTTATAAATTTTTAATTTTCAAGATAACATTTGATAGAATTATAAAATTGTATTTTAGGGTGTAATACATTTGCTGCAAGCTCGTCCCATTACGGCTACAGCACGATTTTCTGACCGCGAGCTTTTGCATGAACTAGATACTCCTACAATGACATCTGAAGAAGTGACATCATTTGGCGGTGCCGCCGAGACTTTCCCGGGGGTTGCAACGCCATTAACTCTAAGTGCTATTTTGCCGCGCCTCGATAGACCATTAGTCGTACTACGGCTAGGAAAACCTGCCGCTCGAGCCTTACATGCGATGGTAGTTTCGCATCATCGAGTATCTTCTAGTCCAGTTACGGTAATGATGTTTTGATCAAAACAATATTAACATTAACCTAATATTCCAACTTTTGACTTTTCTGATTTTAAGTTATTGAAATTGCAAGACAAAATAAGAGCATGTTTAAAAATAAATGTACTCCTATATATCAAGCATGTGTTTATTTTGCCACGCATTTGATTAATTGGCTGGAATGGTCTCTAAATGCTTAAAAAATATTTGATTTACATCAACAATTCGCATAGCATACATATTTGTTTTTGGGAAAGGCCAGTGGCGGATCCAGGGGGGGGGGTTACGGTGGTCATGACCCCCCCCCTGAGCCTGTTTTAGGACTTAGATAAAACACTAATTCAACAAACAAAAATACTTCATAATGATTTCATTTATGTATTTTGTTACCAAACACATTTTATAACTTGAATATTTAACTGATTGTAGACGAATGGCGGAGTCAAAAACCCTAAAATTTAAGGATTTTCTAATCGTATTGCGAATATATGTTTTATTACAGTTTAGGAAAATAAATTCATTCATCCGAAATTTCAAATTCGTTCATTCATTCAAATCAGATACTCCGTTCTCTCAAAAACTCGATTTGTATTTTCTGCACTCTTTACTCTGTATCTCCATAACTGCTGGACCTGTCTTTGCTAAAAACTAATCAGCACATCTCCCTATCAATAAGAATCGAATGTTTTTTGAACCATTCAAATCGGTTAATCCATGCGCCCGAAAACGTGGACGAAAAAATGCGGACATACAAAACACACACACACATCCATTTTTTCTGAGGTATACCAAAGTGTTTAGAAACCTTCAAAACGTTAGATTTTCAGCCTATTACTATAACTACCCCATGGGAAGTTAATAATGACTGATTTAGAGAAGTATACCTAATCGCTGTAAGCCATTTTGAAGAGAGAAACAATTGCAAATTGTTTAAAAAAATTGAGAGAAACAATTGCAAATACATAAATGAAAACGAACACATACGAAATACGAAGCCGAATACATACACACGGTGAATTTTTCAGTAATAATAATAGTTTAGTACGTTTATTTAGAGCAGAAACTCTATCGCCATGCAAAATTTCACTTAAATCGCCAAAACATGACAATCTATTATGAAAAAGAAACGACTTGACCGATCTTCGCCAGAAACCATTTTTTTTTAATTTCCATGATATTCAAAATTCCAAATGATATCAATCGAATAGTTAAGCAAAAACGGTTAAAATTTTTTTACATAAACATGGACGATAATTTTTGCACTTTTCTGTCGATAGTAAAGAAACGGATCGACCAATTGTCTCAAAAAACTAATCAACGCAAGCGCTTATCCACTTTTATTTTATAGTTTTTAAATTTTAACATCGGTTCAGACGAGAAAACGTCGAGAAAAGGTCAAATTTTGGCCCACGTCAAAGACGCAGATTATTTTTAACTTCCCGAAGGAGAAGTTTATGTTTTCATCAAAAAATCCAATTCGCTAATTTTATGTTTCTCGACGTTTCAAGCTCATTCTGAATCGAATGAGCCCAAATTTGGAAAAAATATGTGTGTGTGTATGTGTGCGTGTATGTGAACAGATTTTTTGCCGTAAATCGACATTTTCTCAAAAATGGTTCGACCGATTTAAAAAATTTAAAAGCCATTCGATATATCTCGATGAGGACTAGCGTTTCTGAGTTTTGTGCGACGATCGTCCAAGCCGTTTCTTTATAAATAGCAGAAAAGTGAAAATTTTTTCGTCCACGTTTTAGCCCGCAATTCTGAAAATTCAAAAACCGTTCGAAAGATATTGGTTGGGAATCGTGCTGATTAGTCTTTGGTAAAGATCGGCTGGGCCGTTTTCTTGTAATAAAATTTTTTAAAGGAAAATTTCGACGATTTTTATGTTTTTTTTTACGGTAGAAATCATAGTCTTCTAGACCATACTAAAATATTACGGCCCTACCGTATAGCTTTAAAAATTCGTCAATTGGTATCGTTTTTTTGGTATTTGTCAAAATTAGACCTTTCATCGACGTTTGCTCCAAAACGCCTGAACCGATTTCAGAAATTTAAAAGCCATTCGATGTATCTCAATGAGCACTATAGTTTGTCAGTTTTGTGAGACGATCTGCCGAGCCGTTTCTTTGTAATTTGAAAAAGAGTGTTAAACTTTTCGTCCACATTTAAGCTCATTCTACCGAATCGATGTTGAAAAATCAAAAACTGTTCCAAAGATATTAGTTGGGAATAATACTGATTAGTTTTAGGTGAAAATCTACCGAGCCGTTTTCTTGTAATTAACTGTTGAAAAAAAATTTAAGCCGATTTTTATGAAACTTTCTTTGGCGATGTATATCATGGTCTTATAGAACTTACTGAAATATTACGGCCTTACGACAAGTAGTTTAATTTTAAAAATTCATCAAAGTTTGAGTAAATGAGTAGTTTTGTTGACGTTTGTTGGAATTAAAATTAGATGATTTACTTGGTATAACGATAGAGTACTTGGTTTTATTGAACATACTAAGCCGATTAAAGTCCTATGGAAACTGGTTCAATTATAAAAATTGTTGATTTTTTAAATTTTGCTTTTGGTATAACGATAGAGTACTTGGTTTTATTGAACATACTAAGCCGATTAAAGTTCTATGGAAACTGGTTCAATTATAAAAATTGTTGATTTTTTAAATTTAGCTTTTGGAAAATACTCCGAGTCAAAGTGTTCGTTCGTTTTCAATTATGTGTTATAAATCTACTCGGAATACTTTTAATCACTCATAAATTAATTTATATTTTATTGATTAAGTCGATTATTTACACATAACGGGAAGTTCATGTAACTTGCCTTAAGGCTAAATACCAATACCAACTAGTTAATTTATAAGGTTAGGCGGGTCTAATTTAACTTTGAGCAATTATATTGTGAAAACTAAACGAAAAACATAACAACCATTAAGACACATCAAAAAATCATCTGACTATGTTTTAGTACAACTTCCAGCTAATTCATCACTGTAAAAATGTTTTTTTTTTTGCTGTTTTTAAAAAAATTGTCACTTGGTCTTTTTTTACCCCATAGGCGGGGTAAAATCGGCGAGAGGACAAACAATCCAATTTACTATTTTTAATTTTAAAGGGATTTAATAAAATAATAGCTACATTATTCAACCAATAAAAAATATGAATTTTATAGATACATTTTTACAGGGATAACTCTGTAAATAACCTTGATTTGATATTTTGTCCAAAATATTCATCAGCAGAGTTGGAATAAATATTTATTTAATTTATCTCTTGTAAAAATGCTTTTTTTAACGTCGTAAGAATCAGGGTGATAGCTGGTTGTACATTTTTCCCTCTACTTTCAAATTTTGTTGTTAAGAAATCCTTAACTTTACTTGTTTTTGAGATATCGGTGGTGGACCTTCTTACCCGCGAATCTTTAAGCCCCGTTCTATCTAATATATATATATATATATATATATATATAATAAATTTGTTACATACTCTTTGAGGACTATAAAAACTTTTCAATTATGACACCCCCTGACGCCGAAGCTGGATCCGCCACTGGTAAAGGCACGCCAACCCTTGTGCAATTATGATAGAAAAAAGCTAAAACAGCAAGTTGAAGCCAAAAATAGATATTTGACAAACTATCAGATAATTTAAAGACGTTTTATATAATATACTCGTATATAGTGTGTATACATTTTCATACTTAACTTTTAGTTACATATAAATAAATGAGAATTCTTTAAATACATACCTATAAGCTTTGCATTGAACTTTGAAGATATGAGATTTGCTCGAATCAAATTCAAATTTTATTTAGTCGTATAAAAAGTATAAACCATCTAAATATCTTAATTTAATAAATATTTAAAATTTGACCAATTGAACAAAGGACCAGTTTGACTTCGAACAATTGTACTGTGAAAACCAAATCAATTATATCACAATAAATAACACGTATAAACAAACAACTATCTCACTATGTTCAGTAAAACTCCCAGCTAATTCATCATTGTAGAAATGTGTTTTATTTGATATTTGCCCACCCACGTGTTAGTTTTTATAAAGGCTATATATAATTCACTGTTGAATCAAACATAAAATTAACAATACATCTTGTAACACAATTAAATAACGTATGCTTACAAATTATATTAAGGTCTCGTAAACTAAACAACGAGGCTCACAACCAAAAAAACTATCAATGAAAGAAAATACTTTCGTTATAGATTTTCAAACATTTCCAAGCAAGGTCATAAGAATTAAGGCGATGACTGGTTATCTCTTTTATCTCTTTTTTCCTTACTCACTTTCAAATATTGCTGTTAAAAAATTCCTAACTTTACTTGTTTTAGAGATATCGGTAGTAAACCTTTTTATCCGCGGGCCTTTAAGCCCCGCTCTGTACTACTTAATTTTTTTTTTTGCATATTCATTTGAATATGTTTTCCTTTACTGGTTGTTAAGCCGAAAATCTCAGTTAAGTATATGGAATAAACTTCTTCTGTATAAAGTTATGTTAAAACCAATTTATTGGATGTATGGAATACAGCTCTTGGGAACGGCATGCAAATCCAACATCGCCAAATTTTCTAGTTGAAATATATTTAAAAAAATATTGGCTTTCAAAACATTTTTGAAAATCCGGGACAATCCGGGACAAAACACCTGAAACGGGGACAAATATTGCTTTTAGAAAAAGCCGGGACGCAAGGCGGAAAATGTCCCGGTCAATCCGGAACATATGGTCACCTTACTATTACTACAATAAAATATACCTAATCAACAACGAAACGGATTACCACTGGGTGACCTTTCGACCTGTTTTCCTAATATAATTAACCATCAAAATTACTGAATGTTGTTTCCTGTTTATAACGACAGATTGTAATTCACGAAAGATTGTAATTCATAAGAAAAAAAGAATATGTTTTCAGATTTTAATCATGTAATATTTGTTCATAAAATGACAAGTTTCAGAAATTTATCTTAAGCAACTCTACAAATTTAAATTATATGTTTGCAGCATCTTATGACAAATTCACAAGATCCTGGCGGTATAAGTGATCTTAAAAGAGATCCGATGCATCTTGCGGTTTGCGGAGCACGTAGCACTAACCGAAACCACAGAAATAGTAAACAATCTATTCAAAATGATAATATAGATCGCTTGCGCCTACTTCTCGACGTTGTTAAGGTATTTATAAATTCTAAATCATCTATATGATTTCATTCCATTGTATTAATTTGCTCTCAATCTTCAAAGTCAACGTGGAATGTGAAGAAGCACGTGCAAGATCTACAAGCTTTTCTAGATGAATTCGAATTAGATCAAGATCGTTGCGAAACAGCCCTGGAATTGTATCAGAGAATTACTGACGATTTACCCCATTTGGGTTATGTCGCAATGCTACACTATAGATGTTCCGCTGTTAGTGTTATTAGTCACGTTATTGCTATGCTGATATTGACAGAAAAAAATAAAGGTAGGTATTATGTAATATTGTAATAAAAATAAAAATTTAGTACATTTGTTTTTGTATATATTAATGTTTGTTAATAATATTTAATTTATAAAATCAACATTTTTGTGCCATTTATTGCAAGACGCTTTGAAAATTTTACCTTGTGCTATCGAACAATATGTCGAACTACTTTGAAATAAAAAACGAGAACCCGATGTAAATGGTTGAAAAAACATTCGATTCGTACTAACAATGAGTAGATCCAAAATTTCGGAGATTCGAAAGAAAAATGCAAAAATTGCCTTTGTAGAGTTTTTTACGGAATTTTATAATAATATTTGGGCAGTTTCAAAATACTTATTCTAATTGTAACCGAGCATTTCAACTAATATTATTATCAATATTTAAGCAAAACTTTTAAGTATTTAATTGAAGTGAGACTTCTAAATCTTATTGGGAAATTTGAAATTTTGGTATTGGTCCACTTAATAATTAATTCATTAATATTAAAATAAAAGAATTTAAAAATTAGACTAGAACTTTGTTGTTTTTAATACAATAATTGTTTTTCGATCAAATACAAAATTTTCAAAAATATTTAGAATGTTGCAACATTTTCAAAATAAATTTGAATTTTTTCTTCTATTGAACTATTTGCTTTGATTCAGTTCAACTTGGTTTTTATCCATTTTTCAATTTTATTTATTTTATATGTGCTCATAAAAAGGAAACTTCTAGCAATGTGCTTAGGCACAATGCCATTCATTGTTTTTATAAACTTTTTAATTAATATAACAGCTAAACTATAATGATTTTGATAGGGTCTAAAGCTAAAGGGAGAAAGACGAAGTTTGATTGTTCGAATAAGTTCCCATTATTGCTTTTAGTCAGTGCCTTACATTAACATGATCTGTAGACCGACTTACTTTTATAGAGTTTAAAGTAAGTGCACATGTTCAAATTCTTTTAAAGATAACGGTTAATTATTACAGATTGATCACTTTGTTTGGTATTTTGCTGTATGTTGAACATCAGCAGTTATTTACCATTAGCATTAGTAGTTTTTGCTTTTAGATAATTTAGCTCAGTCATAATGATCATTTTGGCTTGAATGTTTACATTCAGATGTGCATCTTGATGCTGTACCTTCTAAATATTTTGCATTCTTACACTATTAACTTCCCGTAGGGTAAGTTATAGTAATCGCAAAAAAATTGAAAATAAATTTTTTTATATATCTTTACCTTAGAAAAAATGGATGTATGTATGTGTGTGTGCGTGCGTGTGTGTGCGGATACAAATTTTCGTCGACGATTTCGGAAACCCCGATCAACCGATTTAAATAATTCAAAAAACATTCGATTCGTACTGATAAGGAGACGTGCTGATTAGTTTTTGGCGGAGGCAGGTCTAGCCGTTCCGATACGGGGCAAAAAGTGCCCAAAACGGTAACACAGTTATTGAGACGGAGCGTCCGATTTGAATAATTAAACTAGCTGTAAGTGAAATTCTGTCTTAAGGCAATTAGGGCATCGTGCCTTAAGGCAAATTGCTGGAACTTCCCGTACCAAAAATTATTATTTTTTTTTAAAACGATTAACATTTTTGAAAAAAAATTACTTTGAAAAAATAAGATTTTTGAGAAACTATAAATTGGACAAAAAATTAGTTTTTTTTGAAAAAAAAAAATTTTTTTAGAAAAATTTTTTTAAAAAAAAATTTTTTTTTTTGAAAAAAATTTGTTTTTTCTTTATTTTGACATATTGTGGAAGATCTGAACTTTTTTTTCAAAGCAATCGTACTGCTTTAACTACATAGGGACAAAATATAAAGCGCGTAAGCGCCGCGTCGCTGTCTAACGCATAAGCATTGGTACGGAACCGATAGGAATGTTAACAAAATGTATACTTATTGTTAAAATCTCTATAAAATGTCTGCTAATTTGATGTGCATATGTCTAATGATCATTTTTGACCGCCAAATGGCTCATTTTTTTACTTTTTCCTCTATATCTCCGAAACCGCTGGACCTACCTTCATGAAAGTTGTATCGATTCTTCATCTTGTCAATACAAATAAAATGTTTTTTGAATTATTAAAATCGGACGCTCCGTTCTCTTAAAAACTGAGTTACCGTTTTCGGAACTTTTTGCCCCGTATCTTCGGAACGGCTTGACCTGCCTTTGCCAAAAACTAATCAGCACGTCTCCTTATCAATACGGATCGAATGTTTTTTGAATTATTCAAATCGGTTGATCCGTGTTCCCGAAATCGTCGACGAAAATTTGTATCCGCACATACATACACACACATACATACATACATACACACACACACACACACACACATACACACACACACACACACACACATACATCCATTTTTTCTAAGGTATGCCAAAATGTTCAGAAACCTCTGAAACGTAAAGATATATAAAAATTTTCATTTTCGATTTTTTTGCGATTACTATAACTTGCCCTACGGGAAGTTAAAACACATTTTATTTGTATTGATTAAACGAAGAACTGTTAAAATCTTTTGGAAAGGCTGCTCTAACGGTTATGGACTCTCAATAATTTTTTTCTTAAAAAATGTAATTTGGCATTAAAAATGTTCACTAGACACATATGCACATCAAAAATATCAGATTTTTTATAGAGATTTTCAAAATGTGTACACATTTTTTGTCATTTTTTTGGGTTCAATACCAAGATTTTTAATTTATAAACAAATGTCCTAGACATTTTCGACAGTATGGAATAATCATCGATTTGTATTATTGAACAAACATTTGATACTCGAAATATTCGATCGCGAGGCGTTTTTGCAAAAAGCACATCCTGCCGTTCCGCAGGTATGGAGCGCAAAGGGTGTAAAAATTGTCATGCAGTTTTTGAGAGAACGGATCACCCGATTAGATTAATTCAACTAGCTGTAAGTGGAATTCTGTCTTAAGGCAATTAGGGCATCGTGCCTTAAGGCAAATTGCTGGAACTTCCCGTACCAAAAATTATTATTTTTTTAAAAACGATTAACATTTTTGAAAAAATTTTACTTCGAAAAAAATAGATTTTTGAGAAACTATAAATTTGACAAAAAAATACCGTTTTTTTTGAAAAAAAAAATTTTTTATTTGAAAAAAAAATTTTTTTTTGAGAAATTTTTTTTTTTTTGAAAACAAAAAAATTTTTTGAAAAAAAAATGTTTTCTTCATTTTGACATATTTGAAAATTCTGAACTTTTTTTCAAAGCAATCGCACTGCTTGAACTGCATGGAGACGAAATGTCAAAGCTCGCAGGTGCCGCGCCGCCGTCTAACGCATAAGCATTGGTACGGAACCCATAGAAATGTAAAAAAAATTATACTTATTGTTAAAATATCTATAAAAAATCTGACAATTTGATGTGCATATGTCTAATGATCATTTTTAACCGCCGAATGGCATTTTTTTTTACTTTTTTCATTAGATCTCCGAAACCGCTAGGCCTGCCTTTATGAAAATTTGATCACTTCTACATCTTGTCAATACAAGTAAAATGTTTTTGAATTATTCAAATCGGACGCTCCGTTCTCTTAAAAACGGAGGTACTGTTTTTGGCACTTTTTGCCCCGTATCTTCGGAACCGCTGGACCTGCCTTCACCAAAAACTAATCAGCACGTCTCCTTATCAATACGATCGAAGTTTTTTGAATTATTCAAATCGGTTGATCCGTGTTCCCGAAATCGTCGACGAAAATTTGTATCCGCACATACATACACACATACATACATACATACATACATACATACATACATACATACATACATACACACACACACACACACACACACACACACATACATCCATTTTTTCTAAGGTATGCCAAAATGTTCAGAAACCTCTGAAACGTAAAGATATATAAAAATTTTCATTTTCGATTTTTTTGCGATTACTATAACTTACCCTACGGGAAGTTAAAAAACAATTTTTGCTTGTGTAGATGGTATGCAAAAAATGGTTTTACAACAAATTTCGTTGTTTTGAAAATTTTACAAAGCTCAAATTTTTGAAATCATTTTGATAAAAATATCTAAATTTCGAAAAATTTGGGAAATATCAAAAATAAAAAAAAAACGATTTCTTACAAAAATTTGAAAATATTTCGAAATTTAAAAAAAAAATCGGTCATTTTCAAAAATTTCCACATTCTCAAAAAATTAAAATAAAATCGATTTTTTTTTAAATTTCAAAATTATCAAAAAAATCAGATTAAAAAAAAAAATAAAGAAATTTCTTGTAAGCAAACATAAGTAGTTTGTATAATACGCTCGTCGCCCAATAAGCACATATAAATCTACAGTATGTATTTATAATAAACTAGCAAACCCGACGAACTCCGTTTCGCCACCAGATGGTTTCGTGAGAAAGATGAAGAAATTTTTTGTTTGTTTTATACTTGAAAAGGAAACATTTGATTTTATTGTACAACAGTAATGAATTTATTTCAATTACAAAAATGAAGCGTTTTTTAGTTGAACTTCTCTAAGTAAATAAAAGTGAATCCGCAAATTATCTGTTTCATTGAAGTGCTCTTTGGTACACCACATTTTTTGTTTTTTGTTCTGACGTTAACACAAATAAAGCGGATGGTTTTCCAACTCGTGAACAGGCAACGTATAACTGCCCATGTAAAAAACAATGATTTTCTAAATAATCTATTTGAAATTTATCCCGCAAACACTAAGCGATTGGCTTTGCGACTTGTTATTGCGAACGCAAGGCGAACTGGAAATTGCAATCGTTTGAAGTCAAACGGAAGACCAGTCGGAATCATTGGTATGTCACCAAATCGCCAGCAATGTTTGATTGAATGGTGAAATTCAGTGCGTGTACATCATTATTTTTTGCGGCAAGAATTGCTCGTTGACTTAACTAAGCATAATTCTGATGATTCTCACTAATGTCATTACTCGAATTTTCAATTACAGTGCGTAAAGTTCCAGCAATTTGCATTAAGGCACGATGCCATGCACCATTAATTTTCTTAGCTATAAACCTTGTGGAGCCCGATACCTTTCCAACGAATGCAAAATTGTCGAAATCTGTTCGTGCGTTCTGGAGTTATTTCGTCAGGAAGGAAAACCCGACTTATTTTTATATATATGTAGATAATCTATTTGAAATTATTTAAAACAATTATTGATTATTTTCATTCTTCGAATTTTTAATTACGGTACGAAAAGTTACAGCAATTTGCCTTAAGACACGATGCCATGCGCCTCAGTAGTTTTGTTATATTAACTTAGAAAAAATGGATGTGTGTGTGTGTGTGTGTGTGTATGTACGTGTGTGTATGTATGTGCGGATACAAATTTTTGTCGACGATTTCGGGAACACGGATCAACCGATTTGAATAATTCAAAAAACATTCGATTCGTATTGATAAGGAGACGTGCTGATTAGTTTTTGTTGAAGGCAGGTCTAGCCGTTCCGAAGATACGGGGCAAAAAGTTCCGAAAACGGTAACTCAGTTTTTAAGAGAACGGAGCGTCCGATTTGAATAATTCAAAAAGCATTTCACTTGTATTGACAAGATGAAGAATCGATAAAATTTGCATGAAGGTAGGTCTAGCGGTTTCGGAGATATGGAGGAAAAAGTAAAAAAATGAGCCATTTGGCGGTCAAAAATGATCATTAGACATATGCACATTAAATTATCAGATATTTTATAGAGATTTTAACAATAAGTTAACATTCCTATGGGTTCCGTACCAATGCTTATGCGTTAGACAGCGACGCGGCGCTTACGCGCTTTATATTTTGTCCCTATGCAGTTAAAGGAGTACGATTGCTTTGAAAAAAAAGTTCAGATCTTCCACAATATGTCAAAATAAAGAAAAAAAATTTTTTTTTCAAAAAAAAAAAATTAAAAAAATTTTTTTTTTTTATTTCAGAATTGCGTTCAGAGCACCTGCACGATGCATCGGTTTTGTTGAGTGCATGTTCAAATCCTGGAGGCAAAGACGAGCCAATATCGGCTGGTGCCGCGGTAGCGAGCGCGCTACGCGATATGGCTGCCGACGTACGAGCAGACGGATTGGAACGAGAACTACGAGCTGTGCCCGCAAAGGAAGCCCGACGCTGGCTGAAAGAAAAATGTCCACGGGCTGCCAGGCGGTTGGACACATTTTTATGCAAACATGGACACAGAGCTCTTCGGGAGGTTAGGATAAACAATATTCATTTTTATTATTATTATATTTATGCATTATTATAAACTTCCTAAAGGAAAAGTTTATTTTCATAAAAAAATAAATTTGCTAACTTTATTTTTTCTCGACGAGACCAAATTTGGAAAAAGTAGGTGTGTGCGTGTGTACAGATTTTTGCGGCTGGACCGATTTCAAAAATTTAAAAGCCGTTCGATGTAACTCGATAAGGACTAGCGTTTGTCAGCCAAGCCGTTTCTTTATAAATAGCAGAAAAGTGAAAAAAAAATAGCAGAAAAGTGAAAAAAATGTCCACCTTTTAGCTCACAATCCTGAATCGATTTTAAAAATTCAAAGACCGTTCAGAACATATTGGTTGGAAATAATACTGATTAGTTTTTGATAAAGATTCGCTGGCACTTCTTCTTGTAATTCACTGTCAAAAAAAGTTTTTCGAAAATTTTTATGAATTTTTTGACGATAGATGGTTTTATACATCATACTAAAATATTACATGTCTACGACAAGTCGTCTGATTTTAAAAATTTGTCAATGTTTGAAAAGGTTAGTAGCGTTTTTTTGGCGCTTTCCTTCATCGATGTTGTTTTAAAAAACGTCTGAAGCGATCTCAAAAATTTAAAAGCCATTCGATGTATCTCGATCAGGACTATCGTTTCTCAGTTTTGTGCGACGATTGACCAAGCCGTTTTTTGTAATTGGCAAAGATGTGTGAAAATACTTGTTTACGTTTCAGCTCACAATTCTGAATCGAATTTATTAAATCAAAAACTATTCGAAAGATATTATTTCTCAAATATTAATCTAATGTAACAAATCGTGCTGATTAGTTTTGGATAGAGATTGGCCAAGCCGTTTTTGTGTAATTAACGGTTGAAATTTTTTTTCGATGAAGCTCTATATGTTCATAGATATAATGGTTCTAAAAAACATAATAAAATTTACGCCCCTACGACAAATCGTTTCATCAAAATTTGTGATAAATAATTCAAAATTTAAATTTCACAAATTCAAAAGCCATCGGAATAAACGCGATAAAGAGGAGCCGCGGTTAGGTTGGCGAAGTTTGGCCAAGCCATTAGAAATTATTATGGATTTGGAAATGGCAAAAAAGTAAGTGAGCAGTCTACAAAACTTCTCTAGTTGTGTAAGAAATTAATTTAAATGACGAAATAATGTCAAAGACTACGTGCTTGATATAAATAATTGTGCTAGTATTTTCTTATAGCAGATTTTTAATATTTCGCGAAATAATTAAACTTCTTTAAAAAAAAATCGATGTTTTTCATGAAATTAAACATGGTGATAAAGTTTATGCACTAAACAGTCCTACGGTTGAATGCACTAAACAGTAAATTGGTTGAATTATATAAATTAATTAATATTTGGAATAATAAGCTAAAATTTTAGGTCATACCAAGCACAGTCTGTGCACTATAATTAATATAATTACAGATAATTCAAAAGTGTTTGAAAAATATCAGTTGGAAATCGCAATGTTTATATTAGTTTTTGCTTTCACTTAAACTTTATTTCTGAAATAATCAGTTCAAAATTTTATCTAGATATCTAAATTTCAATTTTACTTGAATAAGTTCATGCAACTTGCCTTAAGGTAAAATACCAACTAGTGAACATGATTTGAACTCATCATTAGTTTGCAAACGATTTAGAAAATTTGATTTGTTGCTATATTGCAAAAAATACTAATATTATTTAAAAACTGTTCAGCTGTAACGCTTAATTCATGCTTTAATAATAATAATGCATAATAATGGGAAATTTTTGCATTTTTGCGAAACTTTGGTTTTATACTGTTGCAAGGAGCTTCTTAATTTTATAATAGATTTTTCTTATTATTAAATTGTTCGTATAAATAAATATATAGCTTATTTACGTAATAATTTATATAATCAATTGATTAATATTTTAAATTATTTGTTGTATTCATTAATGTAATTCTAAATGTTTATTATAAAATCGTACTTCGCTTTGCACTAATATGAAAAGAAACAAAAAAAATTTATAAAGTAAAATAAAAGAAATCTAATTATGAAAACTGGTCGAAGAAATCTGATGGGTCAACTTCTTTACCCAGAAGAGGTTTATTTTTTGGCGCTTGACGGGGTGATGTAGCTAAGTTGCGCAATATACCCTGCGATAACACGCCCAAATCAGGTTCATGTTTAGGTGGTTCAATTAAATATCTGGGCTCCGTCATTTTTTTATATGGAATGTCTAAAACACACATGTATCGCTTAGACATTCTACATGAATAGGTATCAGAATTACGTTGAGATTCCATATATCGGGAAGTTGGAGGAGATTCGCCAGCACTGTCATCAATTGGTATTTTTAACTGTGCAGCTTCCGCCGTTGAAGATTTTTGATGTTTGTGACATGTTTTATTACATGGTGGTCTTGTATAAAAATCGATGTCATTGGAAATTTTTTCCAGGGCTGATAGAATGGGATAAGACATGCCTCCGTTATTTTTAACTATCTCTAGTTCTGAACTCTTTTCCCGTGTTTTGAAACTGGATTTGTCAAGGCCTACTTGTGTGGAAGACGAATCTTGCATAGTAGTCGACGATCCTTGCACTGGAGACAATACAGGTGAAAGATAAACTAATTCCAAATCCCCATCAGACCTGTTTTCATCGCCGCTTGTCCTAGATGACTCATAATTTTCGCCAATTTGACTTTCTTCAACATCTTTCAGATCAATTGCTCTCTCGTTACTTTGTCTAATGGGCAAAGCAAATTTAGCTAAATCACTTGATATTTTTTTTAGAGCTTCTAAAAATGGATTAACTTTTTGAACACCCTCTTCTGTATGGAATAATAAATGGGCAGATGTTATTGGCGTGAATTCAACTTTAGAAGATTTTTCTTTTACTACAATTGTTTCGCTAACTTTTCGCAAAGGCGTGCATACAGGAGAAACATAAACAATTTCACAACTTTTTGTTGAAGTTGTTACTTTGTCCGCATTAGTCTCTTCCTTAGTTTCTGCGATACAAACTGATGATCCGGCGGGCAGGAGAATATGAATTGAAGTATTGCTACTCTTAGATTGTTTCTTAAGGTTGTTTGCTTTAGCGGCTTGTTCTTCTTCGACCATCATTTCTGCAAGCTCATATCTTCTATTAGCTTCTTCGGTATTAATTGTTTCAATCGAAGCTTCACTTATTTCTTGGCTGGGCCATATTAACGAACTCTGCGATATCACTTTAGAATTAGCTTGAGCTTGCAATGCGGAATCAATATCTGCATTTTGTCGAGAACAAACAGAACTTGGTGGTGATACTGCGGATGGATCCGTAACTTTAATCAAATCAGTCTTAGCAGCTTTTGTCAAAAATCTCGAAACTATGCGTCGTACAATCCATTGTTCTTCATCCGTGATAACGCTCGAGAGGCAAGTAGATGGCAATAGCGCATCGAGTTTTACTGCTTCTATAACAGCTCTTCTATGCCTTTCCAATTTAATTATTATCATTTGGAGTATTTTGATATTTTCTTTGGCGGCACGAAGTTCACGATAATTTGTTCGTAATTTCGCTTCTAACAAAGTACGCCTTTGTCGTAGTTTAAATATCTCTTCGTGATCCATTCTTCTTTCATGGGTTTGTTCGTGTTCCAGAAACTGTCGACGCAACTCGTTAGCACTTTGTTGTAGCAATACTAATTCTGTTCTACTAAGAATTGCAACTGGGCTGTGTCTGTATTGTTGTAATTCCTGGATCAGGGGTGATTCCAGCCAGGATCTCGTTTCGATACAATTCCTGCAAATTATGGTGTCCCAAGTTTGTGTACCCACGTTGATTCTTGGCTGTCGAGTTGTTCTAACTTGTTCCATCAATTCCTGATATTCTGATCGAAGTTTAAAAAATGTATCGTAATTATCTTGAAGGTACTT
>NW_020538040.1:102671585-102690871 GCF_003426905.1 Ctenocephalides felis
TTGCGAAATATAAGGAATTGTTAATATAGGGTAGGGTAAGGTAGGGTAGGGAAGGGCGATCCACAAAGGTCTAAATTGAACATCAGTAACTATACTGTCTAAATTAAATGAGAACTACATGACAACACACAACATGTATGAAACAAACAACTATCGAACTATGTTTAGTCAAATTTTCAGTTAACTCATTATAGAAATATGTTTTTTCTACTATATTCTGAAATTTGTCATATGTCACCTTTTGCACCGCGGGCGCGGTAAAAATAGGCAGCCAGGTGGCATGCAGATACAACGTCTTTTTTTAATACTACAGGGATTGTACGAAATAGTAGCTACATTTTTTAACCAATGTGAAAAGCAAATTTTATAGGAACACTTTTTACAAAGATTTCCTTGTATACATGTAATCTTAATCTTATATTTCGAAAGAAGTAGTCATCAGGTGATGTCGAATAACTATTAATATAATTAATTCTAGTAAAAATGATTTTATTTAAATTTATTTATTTTTTTATTTACTATTTCTTATTGCTTACACCTTTGCCAATGTAAATGTTAAGTAGGTCCTTTTTACCCCACTCACATGTAAGCTTTCATAGAGGTAATAGAAAAAAAACTGTTGTATCTAACTTAAACATCTACAATGTTATATCTAATACATCTTATAAAATAATTAAATAACATAAATCTCAAAATTATATTTAGGTATCATAACTTAAATACAAGTATACAAGAGCCCAAAACCAAAAAAATACTTTTGTTGAGAAAATTGATATGAGAAAATTATTTTTAATTTTAAAGGAAATTTTCTAAATAATATCTACATTTTCTAACTAACGCAAAATATAAATTTTATGGGTACATTTTTTACAGAGATAACACTGTACACAACCTTGATTCGGTATTTTATCAGAAATATTCATCAGCAGAACTATTTAATTCATCTTTTCTAAAATTATTTTTTTAGCTTAATTTTATTTTTTTATTTACTATTTTTTATTATGACACTTTTGTGTAAATGTTTGGTTCGTTCTTTTTACCCCACTCACGTGTAAGTTTTTATAGAGGTTATATAAAAGCTGTTGAATCCAACTTAAAAATAACTTTACATCTGATGAAATCATTGAATAATGTATCCTTATAAAAATTATATTAAGGTCTTGTAAACTAAACAACAGTGCTTACAACCAAAAAAACTAACAACGAAAGAAAATACTTTTGTTATGGATTTTTGAACATTGTCGTTTACCTCTTGACAGTAACGTTGTAAAAATCGAGGGGTTAACGTTACTTGTTTTTGAGATATTGGTGGTGAACAATTTACCCGCGGATTGTTAAACACCGCTCTACCCTGTATATAATAATAATAATAATAATAATAGTAATCATAAATGGAAGTCTGCCCGAGTCTGCAGGTCCATGGTGTGAGAGCCACCACAAATAAATGATTCCTTTACCCTTCGTTTATCATTCCTATTACTATTATTTCCCCTTCTCTATATTTTCATGTATTTTCCTTTCCTTCTGCTTCCATGCTTCTTGATTCTGTGCTTCGGCTTTCAGTTCCCTGTATCTTCTCTTCTCGCGTAAGTCGTCAATCGTTTGCATTATTCTTCTTCCCATTCCTTTTATTTCTTTTACTTTACCCTCGACGACGTCGTGCAACAGGCACTTTTTTTGCAGAAGAGGTCCGATCCAGTTTCCTTTTCTTCTTAGAATTGTGCTCAGTAGGAACCTTTCTTTGCTTACTCATCTCAGGACCACTTCATATGTTATTTTGTCTTTCTACTTTATCTTTTCCATTCGCCTCCAGCACCACATTTCAAATCTCTCGAGGTAGTTTTTATCGGCCTATCTTAGAGTCCATGTGCCCGATCCATACAGAGCTATGCTCCAGACGTAGCACTTTATTAGTCTCATCCGCAAGTCGAGACTGAGTTTGCTCGTCAATAACATTCCTTGTCCTGATCTCTTTCGTGCAGTATCTGTCTCTGGTCAGTATGCTTCCCAGGTATTTGAAATGATCTATGTCTTCTAATTCTCGATTTTCTACCGTTATCCTCAGGGGATTATTTCTTTTTGTGATTCTCATCACTTTCGAATATCTATGTTGATTTCCATTTCGTATCTTCTATCCACTTCAATGATTCCGCTCATCGTGTTTTGCAGCTCGGTTTGGTTTTTCGATATCACTACTGGATCATCAGCGTACTTTATGGTAGTGATTCTTCTTCCTTCAATCGAAAAATCTCCTGCGCCTTCAAGTGCCTCGTTGATGAGCCATTCTCCGTACAGGTTCAATAGGATCGGTGACATACAGCATCCTCGCCGCACTTCTCTACCTATTTCAACGCTGTTTGTATCTCTCTGGTTCACTCGAACCTTTACTTTCTGTGCCATATACAGATTCTGAATGAGCCTGCGATCCCTCCATTCGACGTTAATAGATTTGAAAATTCACATAAGTTTACTCCAGTTTACTCTGTCAAAAGTCCTCGTTATCTGTTAAAAATCCTCAAATGTCCTCGTTAACGTCGAGTCATCTGTCCGACTTTATCCTTAATATTCCGATAGCGTCCTTGATGCCTCTTACCTTTCTGAAACCAAACTAGTCCTCGCCCATGTGCTGCTCGATCTTATTTTCGAGTCGTCTCGTAAGGATTTTGGCCAGAAACTTTCTTGTGTGCGAAGTTAAACTGATCGTCCTGTGGTCGCTGCATTTAATCCCTTTGGGTTTTTTCTGAAAAGCTATCATTGTGGTGTTCAGAAAGTCATTTGGCCATTTGCCCGTTCGGTATATATAATTCAACAATTTGGTCAGTTTCCTCAATCCGTTGTTGCCCAGCTCTTTCAGCAGGTCCGCCGGTATGTCGTCATCTTCGGTTACTTTCTTTCTTCTCATCTTAGGACGATTTTCTCTATCGTACAATTTCTCAATGCATTTTTCCTATACTCTGAGAATTTTCTTGAGGTCACTCACTCTATTTCCATTTTTGTCTTCCATTTCGTATGTTTTTCAGCTTTTCCTTTTATTCCAGTACATTTCTTTTTTCTTCTTTCTTTTTGATGTTCCATTATTCTGTTGCACGTTTCGTCCATGTATTTCACCTTTGTCTTCTCCGTTTCTTGCCTTAATTCATTATTCAAATTTCTATACATTCTTATTTTTGTACTTTCTACGCTCATCCATTTTCTTTATTATCTCCTGGGTTATCCACGGTTTTCTAGCTGTTCGTTGCCCACCCCCCACGACGAGGACGCCGAGTTAGTTCGAACCGTATATACGAGTATATGTATATATATACTTATCTACGCAGTAGAATCTGCTTAGAATGACGACTAGATATATTGACCGATACCTTAGTTTAGTTTCAATATAAAATTTCTTATAAAACACTCGGATTTAATGACTTTTCTTATATAAACAAAGACAGATTGCTTTGTGCTAATGACTGGTGCCCTCTTAAAGACTGTTTTTGCAACTTTGTACTGGTTTTGTAGTTTAATAATTAAGCTATAGTTTTTATAATCACCGCCCGTTAGTTTCGACAGTCTGACGCCCTGTCTCCGCAGTATTTTGTAAAAAAAACACTTTTCCTTGCAGGGTGTTAACTCTGGTTAATTTCATTTTTACTTGAATATAATTATTACTTTTTAGAAAAAATTGTGAAATATAATAAAAATTGAATAATCTAATCCAAAAACTATTGCGTAAAACTAAATCGGGTTTTCATCACAAATGCCTTATAAATAACATTTTTTTAAATCTTCAAACACACATTGATCATACCTTTAACATGGCAATTGGGTGCAAGAGATAGAATTAAGTTAACCGATTTTATCTCTGTGGGGTTATTACGTCTATTTATTTTTGACATTATATTGCTAATCACTAATTTTACCATAATACCCATCACCGGATACGTCTGATTCTGAATCGGATTCGGACGCTGAGTCGGATATGGAGTCGGATTCAGAGTCGGATTCAGTGTCGAATCCTGGGTCGGATTCAGAGTCGGTTTCAGGTTCCGGTTCCGGTACTGGTTCTCGTTCTGTTCCAGATCCTGATTCATTGTCCGGTTCATCGTTGCGCTTCTCGTCAGCCTGATTTGCTCCCCAAAACCAATTAAAACCCAAGCCGAAACTAGTAAGAAGACGATTTACGGAAAAGGCGACCAAAAATATTGTTGTAAAAACGTTCACTGTTGGACAATGAAAAAAAAAATCGGATATAGGCATCATACAAAATGAATTTACTAATAACTAAGAAAATTTACGTAATTTATTATTAAATTTAGATCGGATGAAAATGCTACTTTAAAAAATCGAAATATCAAAAATATAATTCGTGTTTTGTTTAATTTTGTTTGAAGTAAACTAGATGAAAACAAAATTTTGTTCAAATCGTACAAACTGCGGTTTTAATTGTGTATGTCATAGGTGTATGCTATAGAGAATATAGTTCTGATAAGAATATATTTATATATCGTTGTAAATTCTAGTTTAATCTTTTACAGTTGGATTTATACACAGAAACTTGGGGTCTAAGACCCGAAACTTTGTTTGTAGCCCTTCAAGCTGCATTGTCCGTTCCAGTTATCAAACCCATTTACGAAGGATTTAAACATCCTTTACAAGTATCGGATGTGATTGCTAATCTCAAATCTCCTACACGAAAAGTGACAAGGTAGCATTAAAAGTAGATTTTATTATAATAAATAAAATTATAGTATAACATTAACCTGTTTTTTCTATTTTGGTACAGAATCCTTCTTGAGAAAATAATACCATTTTGTCAAAAATCAGTTTCAAGACGAGAATCTACAAAAGCGGCCATAGTATCTGTGATACATAGCTTTCGTTTAGCCTACAGACGCCTTGCCGATATGATGCAAAGGGACGGCTTGTTACCGGAAACCGATCTAATATTTTTTATGTCTCATCCAGAAATCGGGAAGTTCCTGGAGACTCGGAATCCTACAATATTATCGAAGTAAGTAACAGCTAAAATCACACTATACATTATCTGTCTATAAAGTTAAATATGCTACTTTGTTTCTTGTGTAATATGTCATTATTATATTATTGAAGAGCTTGGAGGAGAAAAAGACTATTCCCTCAATGGGAGGCAATGAGATTTGGCTGTTCTCAAAAATGTAAAACTATTCCAAATGGCGCTGCGATATTAGAAGACATAGTTAGGGTTGAAGGAGCTCCAGTTTCTGAAGGCGGAGCTAAGGGTCGCGCTTGTGTACTTCATAATTATGAGGAGGTAATAAATAAATCTTAACTCTTTCGCTACAAGTGTCGTCTATAGATGTAAAATGACATTTTAAATTATTGAGAATTTTAATTTGTCATTGTGGTTTTTAGTATTTTTGCAAGTATTATTTTTAATTTGTAATTGCATTTTTATGGAAATGATTACAACAGGTAACAACAGTGTCACTCATCTCGTAGCGAATAAGTGATTAACAGATTAATAATATCCATAATGCTTGATTTTCGTAATTATTGTATAGGTTCACAATATTAGACAAGGTGACATCTTGATAACTATCAGCATAGATGTTGGTTGGTCACCTTATTTTCCGATGCTTGCCGGAGTTGTAACTGAACTAGGAGGGCTGATATCTCATGGTAAGTTTTATTACATTCGTTAGCTATTATTATAAAACTCCAAAACTTCAATGGGCTTACTGTGATATAGGTAAGTAGTAACAGGGATTTTTCAATAAGATCCTAAAAGATATAAAATATTTCTTCGGTCCGATTGAATATGCAAACGCCCCCGCATAATGTTGTCATGGCTATTGCCCCAAAAATCGATAAAACGGATTACAAAAGTGTGCAGCTGCATTATTTTTGTCAGGATATATATAACTGCACTATCATTAAATTTCGGGTTGCTTTATGATTATTAACTAACTTTAAATTTTTGGACTTAGTTGATACAAAACCTTAAAGCTAGTCTGGAATGTAGCGAAGCCTATACAGATTCAAGTGAAGAAAATGGGGTGTAACTTATAGTTTGTAAGATGTGGGCATGTAACAGTTGGACATGTATTACCTGTTCGACAAACAGGAGATATATTGTTCATATTAATTATTTACGTTAATTTATGATAAGAATTTGTTAGAGGAGAGACTATACATTTTATTTGTATTATAGGAGTATACGTTGATTTTTTAGAAGAATTATTTACTTTAAGTTAATTTTCTTAAGACGAAGCAAACAATAAATTATCAGAGGTATTATTGTCGTTACTACTTTCTCAGTAAATATTACAACTTGCCCAAATACGCGGTAAGTTTTAAAACCGCACTTTTTCTATAAATTGATTAATTGTGAAATAAATAACAATAGTTATATTATAGAGTTATTTTCATGTAATAGAGGATTAATTACAGTATCTATCTATTTTTTTGTAAAAATATAATCATTGTATCTCAAGATATATTTATTTAAAACTAGCAAACCTGACGAAATCCGTTTCGCCACCAGATGGTTTCGCGAGAAAGATGAAGAAATTTTTTGTTTGTTTTATATTTGAAAAGGAAAAATTTGATCAGGAAGGAAAACCTGACTTATTTTTATATATATAGAAAATAATCTATTTGCAATTATTTAAAACAATTATTGATTATTTTTATTACTCGAATTTTTAATTACGGTGCGTGAAGTTCCAGCAATTTGCATTAGGGCACGATGCCATGCACCTCTAATTTTCTTAGCTATAAGCTTTGCGGAGCCCGAGACCTTTCCAAAGAATGCAAAATTGTCGAAATCGGTTCGTGCGTTCTGGAGTTATTTCGTCAGGAAGGAAAACCCGATTCATTTATATATATATATATAGAAGATAAACTGTTACAAAAAGCACCGACCTGCCTAGTACTATAGTTTTTTGTTAGATTTTAGTAAATGTAGGTTTTACTAATGTATACAAATTAAAATATTTGGAATGAAAATTTAAAGTCGTTTGAAGAAATGTAAAAAAATGACAAATGAAATTAATTCATATATTGTTAATTATCCAAATATTAAATAAACGACGAAAAACTAAATGTATTGTATATAATACCCCGGCCCGCTAATAAGTAAAGGTACGGGTATATTTTCCCGCCCCGCTTATAGTACTATTAACTGGTGTAATTTTCACTTTTATCGTATGAATTGGTGGCAATCATCTATTTTTCTATTAGGATATCAAAATAATTACAATTATGTACGTGCATTTGTCTTTTTGCAGGTGCGCTGGTTGCTCGCGAATTCGGTTTACCTTGCATAGTGGGCGCCCATGGTGCGACCGAAATAATTTCAACCGGCGACTACGTGCAGATTGACGCCGCGGCTGGTCTATTAGTAAAAATATCGTAACGGACTTTTTGACAAGTGTGAATGTTTGTGCCATTGTGAAATATTAATTTATTTAATTTAATTATGCTATATAAATGATCGCGTGTTATCACTAATTGCTAATAACCATAGTTTGACATGACAGATCTACTAAAGTCATTGACGGAGATTATAATATTTGTGGTTGTGTTATAATTGTTATATCTCACAAAATTTTAAATTTAGTGAAAAGACCATACAATGCATGCGTGAAGTGCAATTTTGTTAAATATAATAATTAAGTTTTATTTTCAATATATTTATTTACGAGCTTTATGAGTTCAATGCGTAGTGAATATGCTTGGATGAAATCACAAAATATTTGATTATAGTTTAATCATTATCGGTTTGTATAATTTGAGTTCATATTCAAATTACACACGATGCAAATAACATTAGTATTATAAAATAACTTATTTTAAAATATATAATAAATATAACTATTTATAAATGTTTCGTTGGGTTTAATCGTTATTAAATAATATTAAGGAACTTAACGAACATGACATTCCATATTGTTAAAATATTGGTTTTTGTTTATTACTTACTTAAAATAATAACAAAAAATATTATTTGATATGTATTATATAGATTTTAGTTAATGTACATTAGAATTTACGTTCTAAATGAATATTTTTTATTTCATATGAGTAGACAATTGTTTAAAATGTATAATAGCTGTGAAAGTTTAATAACACATATTTAATCATTTTTATATTATTCAAATTACTTATATGTAGAAAAATATGTATTTTGTAAAAATTGAAAAAAAATCTATAATAGTAATGTAATTTTTTTTTAATTATAAATCTCTTCAATTTTCTTCTTAAAAAATAGTTATTAAGTTTTCAAGTGATACAAAAATAAATCAGATATATATTCAAACAAAAATAAAATTTATTACTAATATTTTCAGTGTAAAATACAACTTAATATTTGTTTAATCAACATGATAATAAAAATTATATATTATATTTAGTATTTACTTTTCGTGGGGGGTAGGCAACGATGAGCTAGAAACAACGAAATCGGCTATCCGTGAGGGCAGGAAAACTGGAGAACCTCAAGAAGGAAATGGACAAGTGTAGAGTGGACGTCGTGGGACTGAGTTAGATAAGGTGGCAAAGACAGGATGAAACCGAATCGGACGGTTTCACAATGTACCAAATGTGAACTGCGTGAGTTATCTGCGTCTGATGAGTACGACTGACAGCGGAGCCGGTGGATGTGCTGGTGGTACAGGTGTACATGCCGGAATCGAGCCACGACGAGGCGGAGGTATAACATATCTACGAACAGATAGACGGGATGTTGTCTCAGGCAGACAAAGGAAAGGTCAACGTGGTGATCATGGGAGATTTTAATGGAGTAGTCGGAAAGGAGTCCGAAAAAAAGATTGTGGGCAAATACGGATTAGGCAGAAGGAACGACAGGCAAAGTATGCTTATTGACTTCTGCCGCAGTAATAATCTCATGATAGCAAACACGTGGTTAAAAAGCGAAAGGCAAAGCCGTATACCTGGAAAAGCTTGGGAGACAGCGAGCGATATGAGATTGACTACATCATCGTCATAACAAATTCATAAATAGCGTGAAGGGCGTAAAGGCTTTTCCAGAAGCCGATTTAGACTACGATCATAATTTGTTGACGGCCCATATAGAGACAAAACTGAAGAATATCCGCAAAACAGGTAAAAGGAAACGGAGATGGAATCTAGAGAACTTGAAGAATAATAGAGTCGAAGTGAGGAGAGAAATGGAAACAAAGTTCTGCGTAATGAAATATGGGGAAGAGAAAGTAGAGAATGATTGGAATAAGGTAAAAAAGTTTACTTCTGGAAACGCTCGAAGACAACATCGAAAAGCTAGAAAAGTAGCTTAAAAGCCGTGGATAACCCAGGAAATGATAAAGAAAATGGATAAGCGCAGAAAGTATAGAAGTACAGATTTTAGGATGTATAGAAAATTGAATAATGAATTGAGGCGGGAAACGTGGAAGGCAAAGGCGAAATACATGGATACAGGAAACGTAACAGGCGAAACGTCAACAGGATATTGGAACATCAAAAACGAGGTAGGTACGACTTAATGTTTCAGGCTACAAAGGAGATGGACTGGACTGAAGACAATAAGGAAAATGGAATGACAGACCACAAAAAAAATCTCAGCGTATGGGAGAAATACATTGATAATTTGTACGATAGAAAAAATCGTCCTGATAATATTAAGATCGAAGAAGAGAAAAAAGTGAACAAAGACAAGGGACCGTGCCTATTGAAAAGCGACGTCGAGCAAGCAATAAAGGGCATGAGAAGAAAGAACGAGCGATGACGACATACTGGCGGACTTGCTGATAGAGATGAGCAACAACGGATTAAGGAAATCGAAATGTAAAACTAAATATACCGAACGGTCGAATGGCCATTGGACTTCTTGAATGTCACGATGATAGCTCTTCAGAAAAAGCCCAAAGCAAACAAGTGCAGCGACCACAGGACAATCAGTTTGACTTAGCACACAGGTAAGGTTCTGGCCAAAATCCTTACGAGACAAGTAGAAAATAAGATCGAGGAACACATGAACGAATACCAGTTTGGTTTCAGAAAAGGAAGAGGCACCGGGGACGCTATAGAAATATCGATGATAATGTCAGACAGATGCCTGGACGTTAAGGAGGACATATGCTTCTGTTTTATAGTTTGGCCTTTAACAGGAGCAAATTTATGGGAATTTCAAAATCTATTAATGTAGATTCGAAAGGCCGCAAGTTGATTTAAAATTTGTATATGGGACTGAAAGTGAAGATTCGAGTTAACCAGAGTGATACAAACAGCGTTAAAATAGGAAGAGGGGTGCGGCATCTGACGGATCCTATTCAACCTGTACAGAGAATGGCTTGTCAACTAGGCACTTAAAAACACTGGAGATTTTTTGATCGAAGGAAGAAAAATCACCACAATAAAGTACGCTGATGATCTAGAGGTAATATCGAAAAAAGCGAGCTACAAAACACGATGAGTAGAATTGTCGAAGTGGGTAGAAGATACGGAATGGGCAACATCGACAAGTCGAAAGTGATGAGAATTACGAAACAAAATGAGCCCCTGAGGATACCGGTAGGAAATCGAGAATTAGAAGACGTGGATCATTTCAAATACCTAGGAAACATCCTGACCAGAGACGGATTCTGCACGAGAGGAATCAGGACAAGGATCGCAAGCGCCAAGGCGGCATTTACAAAGAAAGACGAGCTACTGACGAGCAAACTGAATCTCGATTTGCGGAAGAGAATAATAAAGTGCTATGTCTGGAGTATAGCTCTGTAGATATGGACTCTAAGAAAGGCCGAAAAGAACTACCTGAAGGGTTTTGAAATGTGGTGCTGGAGGCGAATGGAGAAGATAAAGGGAAAAGACAAGATAACAAATGAAGAAGTCCTGAAAAGAGTGGGCGAAAAAAGGACTCTACTGAGCACGATTCTGAAAAGAAAAGAGTGCCTATTACACAACGTAGTCGAAGGTAAAATAGAAGGACTGAAAGAAATGGGAAGAAGAAGCTTGGTGAAGAATAGGAAATACTGGGAACTGACAGCCGAAGCGCAGAACCAGTAAGCAGAAGTTTGGACAGGAAATGTGGAAATGGAATGGAAAGCAATGGAAAGTTTTTGATGAGTTTTTTTTTTAATATTAAACATAAATTTACTATTTACTAATTTAATTATTATTTTTGCTGTCTGATGATATTGAATTAGGAAATGAGTTAGACATGTTTCCGTTGATCTACTCCCATGCTCAAACTGTCGGAACTTTTTCGGGCAGATTTCTATTCACAAATATTCAAAGCACTTCAAGCTGCTTATAAATTATTGTAAAGCTTTTAGCTGGAGTTGTGCCCTTTATCAACTACTTCTGTTTGCACAGTACATATCTATGATGTGTTACGCTCGTACATCCTCACCATCCTCATATTTTCCAAAAATTTCACCCTTTAATTCAAGGGGCTTGGTACTTTTCTTTAGACCGACGGATATAAAAGTAAATTATATTTTTGAAATTAACAAATAGTAGAAAGGCAAACTCGACATATTTAGCTGTACAATCACAATTAATGCATAGTTAAAATTTCAGACGTTGAAATGATAATAATAAATAATTGAAATGACTAACTATAAAATAATTTAGTACTATATAGCCAAAGTATTTCCATGGTAGGAAAATTACTGTAACAACTGACAAAATGTATTATGTTTTCATTTTGTCATTAACATTTTTTGATAACACTCTTACTTTAAACAATGAATCTCTCCTTTCATGGCTCGTATGTCGATACACACATATACCGAGTCACTCGTAAGTCGAGAAATCACTGTATACATTATATATTAAAGAATTGAAATAACTTTATACTAATTTAATTGATGTAACTCCCGACTTTTAAACTCGTATTAAATATATATATATATATATAATATAAATATATATATATATATATACATATATACATATATATATACATATATATATACATATATATATATATACATATATATATATACATATATATATATACATATATATATATATATATATATATATACATATACAGTCAAGTAAGAGCGTGGCCGACTTTAACGACAGTTAATGAAAGATTTCGGTCTCATTCTTTCGTGAGCCGATAAAGTGAAGCTTTATCCTTGATGCATTGTCAAAAAAGGTTTAGTTGCAGTTCATCTTTTGAGAAAAAATTACGTTAAACGCCATGAGTGCTAAGTTACGCGTCGCGCTACGAGGCTGCGCCTTTTGCATGCACCTAAAAGGTACCCAATTGTAGCAATCAGCTGCTGCTAAACATATGAGAAAGTTGAAGACATTTGTACAGAATTCGATACACCTATATAAAGTTGCTAAAAATGTCGATGATTTATCAGAACGTGGTTCAAATAAAAAAGAAGAAAAAAGAACAGTGAATGGGTATTTGCGGAATCCTGCTTTAACACTGCAGCAAGGACGAGCAAAATTAATGGCAAAATGTTTAGAAATATCTACAAAAATATCTACAAAACTATCTGAACCTTTCTTCGTATTCATGATCTGAAATGGCGCAACACAACGGGGAAGTCTCTGACGACTGAAAAACATGTGCTTCATTTCCGCTTGAGCACATGAAAATATTGTTAGAGATTTTGAAAATGTCATTTTCACTGATGAAAGTTCTATATGAGCACGTACTGCCCTCATCGAGCCGTTAAATTAAAATACGAGCCGTCAGACTAAAATAATCCGTTAAATTAGTAAAAAGCAGGCGTCGGAGATGCCAGGCAATTGTCGACTCCGGTGGTGACTGGACACATATTGACCAAATTGCATCCTTGCTTTTAACGTATACGATGCATATATAAATATTAAAGTTTCATAAAATAATTATTTTTATAAATTAACCCGGCCACGCTCTTACTTGACCGACTGTATATATAATGTGTGTATGTGTGTGTATGTATGTTTGTATATATAATATACTAGGGTCCCTATAGTGGATATTTTCGAATTTCTTTGCTTCCAGAGGCTAAAATGCTTCCAAATTAAAAAAAATCAAGTTTTAGCTCTTAGTATTAACTTTAAGTTAGTCCGTACTCCAACCAAAGTTTTTTTATAGAAATAACATGGAAAAATTTTCATTTGTTTTTTTTTTTTTAAATTTAATAACTCAATTCAATTTCTATAAGAATATAAGCGATATTATATAGATCGAGTATCTATACTATAGACGATATAAATAAATCTGCAAAAATTGAAAATATGAAAATGGATTACCACTAACTATCCAAATGATACCACGTTTCACCTGCACTATCATTTTTTTATCTTGAAAATCAGAATGCTATCAGTTTTATTAATTGAAAAATCACAAATATTCATCAAAATTTTGAGAATAAACATAGTGTTTGCTTATTTTGATCGTGAATAAAAAATTTACAACAAAAATTTGATATATTTTATAAAATAAGTATTCAATAAATAATTATACTTGATACTTGAGCTCGAATAATTCTTAATCAAATGGATTTAACAAAAAATTATGAGACACCTTTTGTAGAGCGTCGAATTTTCACTGAAACATGACACGAATTGTTACTTTTGATTCATTTGTCGCTGAGTTATAAAATACTAAAAACCAAATGGAATGGAATAGAATTTTTTCCATGTTATTTTCATAAGAAACATATTTGGTTGGAGTTCGGACTATCTTAAAGTTAATATAAAGAGCTAAAACGTTCAGTGAATTTTTTTTATCAATTTGGAAGTTTTGGGAGCAAATAAACTCGAAAATATCCATATTAAGGACCATCCTAATATATACACACACATAAACTAAATGGCAGTAGATTGTAGTTGTTGTGTTAAGAATAGTTTCCAATTTCTTGCAATTATTTGCAATCAGCATATCCATTATTTTATATAAAGAAACGTTCGAAGGCAATTACTTCATTGGTTTTGATTCTTCGCGCGATAATAAGCGCAATTCTTCATATGCACCTATCAAAATATTCCTAATTGTAAGCCCGCCCGAACTTTTTGCCCCCACCCCGTACCCTGTGTGGTTGGCCTTGCAGATTGGATCATGTGATAGCGTAGAGCGCGCAGTCGGTATAGACAAATAATGGAATAAGCATGCTAATTGTGCAAAACATATACTAATTTGGGATTTTTTATTATTTTGTTATGTTTGATTATTAACTTAAACTATAACAATTTTTGGTGTAATAGAAAAATATTTCAAAATTTCTTCGTAGAGTTCTTTTGTAATTATTGAGTTATTATGGTTTAGTTGTTTTAGAACTGCTGATTGGCGCGAACATCTTTCCTTGGTGTCCAAAGGTACTAAATAATAGTCTAATAGTCGAATTAAAATGATTTTCTTATTATAATATGTTCACGTTGAATAAATGATCGAGACATTAAGTTTCTAACAAGTATATATTATAAGAAGAAATATGAATGTGAAGTGAAATTTTGATATTGTATATATTTTGAAGGTATAAAAAACTTTGATATCCCTTGGCGCCTGTCCGCTGATAACAAGTTGAGAAAATCTTCGAAAGACCAGTCTCCTGCTTCTGGAAAATACTTTAAAAAAGATAAGGAAGGAAAAGAAAGTTTTAAAAGAATTTTCCTGTAAAGTACAAGGTAAATTATACATATATATATATATATATATTTTTCTTAAATGAAGTGCATTATAAGTTGGTGGACATTGTTGTAATGAATGAAATGAGGGACGATAAAGTAAGGGCATACCGAAAAACAGAAAATGATTATAAATACATAATTTAAGTATAAAATAAAAGATTATAGACTTTGATTAATTTATAATCTTACTATTGAGGGAAAAATAATTCTAGCCTCGTTCGCTTGATTTTTTTCTTCGGTCCTTTGACATACATTTTTGCCGCCAGTCAAATTCGACATTTTTCGACTACAAGCAGCTTCACCAGCATTCGATGGCGTGCATAAAATAATTTTTCAAATATCGACTTCAACTAAATAGTTTAATTAAATATCTCAATTTTCACAAGTTTGAATTATTTACAAAATTTACAAAAGCAAGTTAGTAACTAGCTGTAAGTGGAATTCTATCTTAAGGCAATTAAGGCATCGTGCCTTAAGGCAAATTGCTGGAACTTTCCGTACCAAAAATTATTATTTTTTTAAAAACGATTAACAATTTTGAAAAAAATTTACTTTGAAAAAATAAGATTTTTGAGAAACTATAAATTGGACAAAAAATTACTTTTTTTGAAACAAAATTTAAAAAAAAAATATTTTTTTTTTAATTTTTTTTTTTTTTTGAAAAAAAATTTTTTTTCTTTATTTTGACATATTGTGGAAGATCTGAATTTTCTTTTTAAGGCAATCGTACTGCTTTAACTGCATAGGGACAAAATATAAAGCGCGTAAGCCCCGCGTCAATGTCTAACGCATAAGCATTGGTACGGAACGCATAGGAATGTTAACAAAATGTATACTTATTGTTAAAATCTCTATAAAATATCTGATAATTTGATGTGCATATGTCTAATGATCATTTTTGACCGCCAAATGGTTCATTTTTTTACTTTTTCCTCCATATCTCCGAAACCGCTAGACCTACCTTCATGCAAATTTTATCGATTCTTCATCTTGTCAATACAAGTTCAAATCGGACGCTCCGTTCTCTTAAAAACTGAGTTACCGTTTTCGGTACTTCTTGCCCCGTATCTTCGGAACGGCTAGACCTGCCTTCGTCAAAAACTAATCAGCACGTCTCCTTATCAATACGAATCGAATGTTTTTTGAATTATTTAAATCGGTTGATCCGTGTTCCCGAAATCGTCGACGAAAATTTGCATCCGCACATACATACACACACATACATACGTACATACATACATACACACACACACACACATACATCCATTTTTTCTAAGGTATGCCAAAATGTTCAGAAACCTCTGAAACGTAAAGATATATAAAAATTTTCATTTTTGATTTTTTTGCGATTACTATAACTTGCCCTACGGGAAGTTAAATATGGCGGCAATCATACAAAACGAATCGTGTAGAACACGTATACTCGATATATTTGTGTGGATAAATCGTTACAACACAATTGATTGAAATGGCTAACTATAAAATAATTTATCATAAAACACCAAAATATTTCTAAATTTTTCTTTTGTTATGAACATTTTTAGAGAAAACTTTCACGCGCCCAAATCTCGTATGTCGATGCCAATGAGCACCTTTTTTGGCGGCCATATTATTATATTGTCTAGGTTGGCGGCACGTATCTCAAAAAAGATCAGAGGGCCGTTTCTTGGTAATTAAATACCGAAGAAAATAACTTTTTCAATAAAACTCAGCAGAACTATAGAGTTAATGGTCTTTACGAACATGCTATAAAAAAATAGTTAAAACAGTTGAATTACAAAAATTAATTAAAGTTTGAAATAACGTTCCGCGCTTTTAGAACAGAGTATATAGAATAGAATATAGAATGAGTTTGTGCACAATGATTGATGGAATTATCAATTGGAAATTGAATTGGTTAGTTTTTAGTGTAAACGAAAACTTTACTAAATAAATAGTTAAATAGCTAAATCTCAATACTTCTTTATTAAGATTACACTTTCGATTACAGTTTTCATGGAAGCTGCCTTAAGGTGAAAAGCCACTTAAGGCACAATTCCACTTACGCCTAGTTTTGTATAAAGGCTGAAGTTCTAACTGATCGAAAGGTCCATTGAAACCAAAGTAACGATCCAAAATGCACGTGAAACGTCAAATAGTTTCGACATATATTAATAGATGCCACCAGTACCAGGTCAGCCACGTAAGTCAGATTTTACGTGTTCTTCGTAACGAAAAAGTGCAAATAATATTCACATGCAATGCACTGACGCATTATTAATTTCGGTGAAAATGTTGTGAGAATTGCTTAAAATAAGGTACATAATTCATTTTGTTCTAAAAGTGTTTTAGTGAGAGTGAAGTTTCTGAGACTTTGAAAATTTTAATATTAACAATCCCTGACCAAAGTTGATGCTCGAAAATGCAAATGTCACTTTTAGACTTTTTTTGCACGGCTTGTCCTTTTAGTATACTCTATACTCTTTTAAGAATCGTAAAGATTACTAAATCGTATATTTCGCCATGAATACGATTTTTTAAGATATAGTAAATATTGCATTTTTTAGACATACGTATTGAGGGTTAATTTTGACATTTGACAAATCATCAGTAATTTTTTTTGTGTATCAATGTGTGAGCAATAAGATTAACAAGTTTGAGCGAAAGTAATTAAATGATTGGTAAGATTGTAGACCTAAACTAATCGAATGATTATTACTTCTCATTATTAAATTATGTTAAATATTAGCATTGAACTCTTCAAATATCTTTTGTAGTGTTTTGAGTGAAATTTCAAATAGTCTTTTTTATGTACTTTTTATCTATGGATTGATATCTGTAATGGCATATGTTAAAAATTTAGTATTAAGAAGCTTATTCAATTTAATCTTTGTAAATATAGAAATTAGGTAAAAGTAATTATATGCTTGAACTAAGTATGATACTACTATTGACTGCTATATTTATTTTATTTATTTATTTCAGGTAATCAACGATGTCTTCGGTGAATTTCCCTAATGGTCAAGAGGTACCATCCATGCCTGTACCGTTACATCCAAACCAAGTTCTTCTGGATCAAAATCTTGATCCATTACAATTCTCAAATTCGAACAGAAGTGTACCTAATCTAAAAGGTATAATGCCTAACAGCAATGTGATAGGAAGTCAGAATCCAAATATTATGACAATGAACAACACAGTAAGACCACTGCCAATGAACAATTTTCATTTACAAAATAACAGTAATAATTCATCAAGGACAAGCTCACCTTATCTAAGCCAAAATAAATTTAGTCATATAAATTCTATGGACAGTAATTTGCATCAGAGTAGTGCATCTTTTCGACTTACACCGAAAAGTGGTGTTATTCTTAGTACACAATCTACCAGTAATACATTAAATCAATCGTCTGTAAGAAATGATAAAGCTCCGAATATGGTGAATAGTGTTGTCAATGCTCAGATGAGTGCTCCGTTAATTCCGAGTACTGTGAATAGTTCCCATGTTGTTACTTCAACACATAATTCTTTGCAAAATGCAGCTCCACCTTTTAATGGGCAAAGTCAACATTATCAATATGTACCCAAGCCTAATAGTAGTACACTACCAGGAAAGATTCAAACTCAAGCACCTTCATATGTTTCTTTTCCCAATCAAATTTCGCCAAATTCTATGCGGCCAAATATGTATGCTCAACAGAATGTGCAACAAATGGTACAACTTGTTCCTCCCCAGTCTACGAGTATACAGAATCAACCTCCTCAACAATATAATCAAGTACCTAATGCTCCTATGCCTTTTAATTCAATGCCTCCATTGAATACTGCACAAAACTCCCAACAGCAACCTACTTATGTGAATAATGTACAGCATAATCAAATTCGGCCTAATGTGCCTCAATTAACTCAACAAATGGGAAATTTATCTATTGTACAACAAGGATTTAATTCATTGTGGGGTCAAGAAACAGTTGATCTTATGCAATGTAGGAATATTTTACCTCCAGAAAAGGTTGAAGCACCACCTATTAAATTGCAGCAACATTTTCATGATGCCGTCAATTGTAATCCTGAGTAAGTTTTCATTTTTGTATTTTAATTCAACAAATTATTAAATTGCTTTTTTTTATAGATTCTAAGATGATATAACTATAAGCGATACTTTTTAATAACACAACATTGAGTAAAATCTTGTTAATTTTTAATCTTGTAAATGCTTATAATGTGCAAATTTAACATAAAGCATTTACAATTTTTTTTAACTATTTTTGTCACATTCGTTAATAAATAATTAAAATGCTTAGTACAAATGTGCAAATCTGTAAATATATATACTGTTATACATCAGATTTTTTTATGTTACTACTGAATAATAAATAATAATTGCATTTTGAATATAATTTTGCAGCGTTTTTAGGTGCACAATGACAAAAATTCCTGAGACAAATAACTTATTGCAAAAATCTAGACTTCCTTTAGGAGTGCTAATTCATCCTTTTAGAGACCTTAATGTGAGCAATATGTATATTATAGTACCTTATATGAATCTTTCACTTTTGTTTTTCATATATCATTGTTTGTTAGTTAACAATCTTCAATTTAAATTTAATTTTTCAGCACTTGCCTGTCATACAGTGTTCTACAATTGTTAGATGTAGAGCTTGTCGCACCTACATCAACCCTTTTGTTTATTTTGTTGATAGCAAAAAATGGAAGTGCAATTT
>NW_020538040.1:102691871-102782027 GCF_003426905.1 Ctenocephalides felis
TTCCTGAGACAAATAACTTATTGCAAAAATCTAGACTTCCTTTAGGAGTGCTAATTCATCCTTTTAGAGACCTTAATGTGAGCAATATGTATATTATAGTACCTTATATGAATCTTTCACTTTTGTTTTTCATATATCATTGTTTGTTAGTTAACAATCTTCAATTTAAATTTAATTTTTCAGCACTTGCCTGTCATACAGTGTTCTACAATTGTTAGATGTAGAGCTTGTCGCACCTACATCAACCCTTTTGTTTATTTTGTTGATAGCAAAAAATGGAAGTGCAATTTGTGTTATAGAGTCAATGAATGTAAGTTTTCTTTAATATCATTAACATATTACTTCACATCATTAATAATTCATTTTTATTTTTCAGTACCAGAAGAATTTCAATATGACCCTGTTAGTAAATCATATGGTGATCCTTCTCGACGTCCAGAAGTTAAATCAGCTACAATTGAGTTTATTGCCCCTTCCGAATACATGGCATGTATTATTGGCATCATAATAGATATAAACACTTTCATTCAAGAATTTTTTTGATAATGACTTTTTTTCTTCATGTAGCTGAGACCTCCTCAACCTGCAGTTTATTTATTTTTACTGGATACATCACGATTAGCAGTAGAAAGTGGTTACTTGAACATAGTTTGTAAGCAAATTAGTGCCCATTTAGATGAATTACCTGGAGATACTAGAATGCAGGTCGGAATTATATGTTTTAATTCACAAGTACACTTCTATAACATGGCTGACGGTCTAACAAGACCGCATGAGATTACAGTTATTGATGTAAAAGGTTTGTACCTGATAAAATCCTAATTGCTGTTAAGATTATATATAATTAGCAAATTTTATTTTGATCTTTCTGTTACTTACATTGTTGGTTATTAACCTAGCTTCATATTTCAGATATGTTTTTGCCATGTCCAGAGAATCTTGTTGTTAACCTGCTTGAACAAAAAACACTTTTCAAGGAGTTGCTTTCACAACTTCCTCATCGATTTACAAATAATCTTGATAATGGTTCAGCTTTAGGTGCCGCTTTACAAGCTGCTTATAAACTTATAGTAAGAATGATAGTTGTATACTTATTAATAATAGTTATAATATTCTCAAACTAACTATAATACTGAAAAAATTAACTTTAGTTTGTAATGTTTTGCAAATCACTATATCAATAAATCATTTTTACAGTTTGCTACTGGTGGTCGGGTTACTGTTTTCCAAACATGCTTGCCAAATATTGGACCAGGAGCTTTAACATCAAGGTACAATCAGAATAATTAATTGAGAATTTTTTTACTTTGAATTTTATTTCAATAGTATATAATACGAATAATAATATATAAAATAAAATTAATTAAAAATACTAATATAATATATATATATATATATATATATATAATAAATTGATTTAATTACAAATAGGGAGGATCCCAATGATCGATCTTCATCTCATGTGTCTCATTTGGGACCAGCCACTGATTTTTACAAACGTCTTGCTCTCGATTGTTCAGGGCAACAAATTGCTGTTGATTTATTTCTTTTGAACAGCCAATACTCAGATTTGGCAACATTATCCGGAATTAGTAGGTTTAGCAGTGGCTGCATGTATCATCTACCATTATTCAAAGCTGATAGAGCTCAACATGCTGATCAGCTATCAAAAATGTTTGCACGTTATCTCACTAGAAAAATAGGATTTGAAGCTGTTATGAGAGTTCGATGTACAAGGTAAATGGAGGAATGAATACAACAAAGAAAATTTTAATTTCTATATATGGATATAATAAGATCCATATATTCAATTGGTTAAGTTTTGTATATGATTAACATTAATTAATTTTTAATTTTTCAATATTTTTTGTACATAATAAATAATAAATAGATTTTATAAATTAATATTCTTTCAGGGGTATGTCCATACACACATTCCATGGAAATTTCTTTGTCAGATCTACAGATCTTTTAAGTTTGCCTAATGTTAATCCTGATGCTGGTTTCGGTATGCAATTATCTATTGACGAGAGTTTACAGGATGCTCAAACTGTTTGTCTGCAGGCAGCTTTATTGTACACGTCTAGTAAAGGTATTAATTATTACTTTACAATAAAATAAAATAGTATTGTTAACATTACTAAATAAATTTGTTATAGGGGAACGAAGGATAAGAGTACACACGCTTTGCTTACCAGTTAGTTCCAGTTTGAGTGAAATTATGTTTGGTGCAGATGCACAATGCATTGTTGGATTATTAGCAAAAATGGGTAAATATGAATGTAATCTTTACATAAATAATTACATTAAATATATAAAATTTTGGCATTACTTTTTGCTATTTTTGCTATAAATTGTCTCATATGAAATAAATTTTATAAATATGATTTTCAGCCGTTGATAGATCTCTGCAATCCAGCTTGACTGATGCTCGTGATGCTTTTATTAATGTTTGTGTGGACGCATTAGGAGCATTCCGAGCTACACAAAACTTACCAAATGGTTATCAATCACATAGCCTTTGTGTGCCAGAAGGACTCAAACTATTGCCACTTTATATACACGCACTGATGAAACATGTATGTATAATAAATAGTGTCAATTTATTTTTCATGTATTACAGAAGTATTACATTCTAATTTTTGTTAATTTCGTGGTCAAGGTTGCATTTAGAGTAGGAACTAGTACGAGGTTGGATGACAGAATCTTTGCAATGTGTGAAATGAAATCTCTGCCTTTGGACCAACTAATCAAACAAATTTATCCTAATTTTTATCCACTGCATTATCTGAATGAAATTGATAACTATGATTTGGAAAAAGAAGTTCCTACACTGCCTAGACTACAATTAACAGCAGAAAAGTGAGAATTTGGAATTGGCTTTTATTTAACCATCATTGCTTTTTATACATATATTTTTTTATATCTTATTTGTATTTCAGATTGGATTCAAATGGCGTATTTCTTTTGGATTCCGGTCCAATTATTTTTATTTATGTGGGTAGTAATTGCTCTCCAAACTTCTTAAGGACTGCATTTGGTGTACCTAGTATCATGGAAATTCAAGATATTTCACATGAACTGCCAGTGATATCTACTAAGCAAAATGAGGCCATCCATGCTTTCATAAAATCATTGAATGATGAAAAGCCATATGCTGCAGTTCTTAATATTATTAGGTAATATTCAATTTTTGATTCATTATCAATGGGTAAAGTTGAGTAGTATCAAAAGTTGCTAGGCCCAAATAAAAACTTTTCATATAAAATATACTTTGTATAAGTTTTTAAACAATTTTCATTTATTGATATAAAAATAATTTGATTCAATTGCCTTATAAACTCTATTTGCTTTGGTATATTTACTTTCTTTTTATATTATACTTGGTCAACTTGAAGTAACTAAACCAACATTTTATTTTTTTCAGGGATAATGGACCATATAAAAATATGTTTACTGAGAAACTTGTGGATGATAGAATGGAAAATTCATTATCATACTATGAATTCTTACAACATTTAAAAACTAATGTGAAATGAAACTAAATTAATAGTGCCTAAGGCAAGTCGTGACTGTGAAGTGCTTGAGCTTTCAAGTTACTGAGTTTGTGGTTTAGTATCCAATATTTGTTTTTCTTTTATTACAGTTTTATTATAAAAATGAAATTAAAAAAGTGTTATTTGTTCTCTCGACAGACATTTAGACATTTTAATGTGCTTATGGATAAGGTGTTCCTGAATATTACATGGATAAAAATTATATATATGTATATATATATATATATATATATATAATTTTTATCAATATGTATGTATTAACACATATAATGTGGAAATTGTATAAGTATACTTGAAAACATATGTATACATACGTACATAGTCCAAATTTGTGGTGAATACCATTTGAAATTTGTTATTATATTTATATGAAGTTATCTTGTATATTTAAAATTATTTAATCTAAAAAAGCCTATTTTAGAATGTTTTTATTATAAAAAGACTTGATTTAAATTTAAGTATGGTTGTGTGTTTTTTTTTCTTTTTAGTAATGAGCTCTGTTTTTTATTTACTCGATTTATTGTTGGTCGAATTTGAAATGTACACTTTTTTACAATTTTTAAGAAAATAATATAAATAAAAAACATTTCATTGTTCTGATACAGTAAAACTTTTATAGCTTAAAAAAGGTATTTGTTGTAATTATAACTTCATTTTGAATAGTAAAAAAAGAGTACATTTCAAATTGGATACAATCTTCTTTGATAAAATATGTTGATTAAATTGTTTTTCTAAAACACCAATGAAATAAACTCTTAAATTAATAATATGAAGCTAACTATACTTTAAGTGTTTGTGTTAAGGTTATGATATGAAATGCACAACAAATTTATTGTATGATATTCTCTTTTGAAGATTCAATTTGTTTATATACGAAAAAAAATTGTTGAGACCATTGTCTAATAGATAAAATGAAATATGAAAAAAAACTCTTTAAAACATTGTTTTCTCTTTTATAAAATTATGGAAGTTGTTAGTTTAGTGCGGAAAGGCAAAAAACACTCTTTCGTAGTAAAATACTTTTTTTTTTTTTTTTAGGATATATGATTTTACAAAATATTTCATATGAATCTTTAAACAATTATATATGCATATGTAATTGTATTTTACACAATGATGAAATAAGATCTGTGTACATGTTCAAACCCTGCCTTAGTGTTTTGTATTTTTATGAAACATTTATATTAGTATTTAAAGCGCTGCTGGATAGTTTTAATAAAATTTTTTTTTGTTTTAATATCTTATTAACTAAGCACTATATCTGTTTATTTTTGAATGATAGTATTCTCATCTCTTAAATGTAGATAATATGTAATTATATAGTAATCTAAATTAATAATTTAATTTATTCTCCTATAGATTTAATAGCATCTAGTCTCTCTATCATTAATTTTTTTATGCTATAATTTGAATGTACCGCCAAAGTGCGTTATGACCCCGTAACTAATTTTTTTGTGTAAGAACTGGAAATATTCTTCATCATCTCCATGTTATATACAGAATGGTCGTTTACTAAATATATTAATATGGTATTTGCGCAACTTTAGAGATTTGTAAGTTTATTAAAAAAATTAATTAAATCAAAAAAAAAAAATGGTTCAAGAACTTTTGTCAAGGTTTAATTACTGGTTGTAAAGGTAGATTAAATAAATTTGAAGCTATTAAAATTATAGTTTTTCGTCTAACCGTACTAAACCGGCGACGCCTCTGTAAGCCTGAAGGAATATTTAATGTCAATAGTCTGTAAGTAAATATGAACATGTCAAAGTAATTTAGTCTATTGTAAATTTTTAAGATGTATAATATAACTGAATATGAAATAGTCACATTTTCAACAAGGTTTTCTTATTTATTATAATCATAAGTGAATTTGACAAGTGTTTATGGTACTCATAAATAGGTCTTAAAGCAACTCATTTTGAAATAGACCAATGGGTAAGTAGTTTTTTTTTGTCAATATCAAGTTCACAATAATCGTGAAATTCACATGCATGAAACCTATATTTTAGAATTAAGAACATTTTGCATTTAATTAAATAATATGTATTTCATCAATATTCAACTGAGCTCTTTATAAATTTACCTTGCAAGTTTCTAACATTGGAACGAATTATATTGATTAGATATTTGACAACCTAATATCTATCATCTGATTCTGTCATATAATATTACATAATTTTTTTAAACAAATAATGCATTGTACATTTTAGGACATTCTTGGTACGATAAAAAATTCATCACAATATTTAATTAACTAGTTTCTTTTGCATAAAATTAGAAAAGCACTTACGTCAACAATACAAGTGTTCTAATATATTTTTGGGAATTATCTTCTTGCAAAAAAAAACAATTAACATTTTATACAGCCTCAACAAACTTTATTATTAATTATTCGTAGTAGATTTATATTCATTCCAATTTTTGACATTCATGCCATTAATAACAATACCTTTTACTTCTATATAATTTAGGTTAATTTATATTTTCAATTTTAAGTATATTTATATTTTACCATTTCCTAGCGTGATTGTATAAAAACGGCAATTGCTTGGTTTTGCTATATTATTTTAGACTTGCTACTTTAGCAGATAATACAAAATTACAAAACAAGACTAGATAATTTTTTATGTAAGTATGTATATTTACTATAAATAAGTAGCACATATATTTTTAAGCATATTTGCTTAAATTGAAATTGAAGGCAGCTTGAACTCGGTTATCACTTGTTTAGTTCTTAAAAATCTCTTTATATAGACAATCTCGAAAGGGGTCACCTATTTATTTTTTTGAGCAAATAATCTCTAAATTTATCATAATCCTGCCTCAGTAAATGTATTACAGTCGTTTGTAAATAGATAATACAATTGTTTGTCTCTTCCACAACTCCCTGTTCGACACAGTTATTTAGTCTTTCGACTGCAACAAAGTCCAGTTCATCTACATCCTGTGCAGCTTGTTGTATATCCATCAAAATCTTTGGTTTTTCTCCTGGCTCAGCCATGCGATATTCATTACAAAGCCGCCAGAATTCGACGCACTTAACTGATTCTCCAAAATTGTTATGCCTGAGATATTTTAGAAAGACTTCGGTTCCATTGCGAGAATTTAAAACATTTTCGAGACGATCCGTGAACCTGTCGATATCCTGCCTCGAGAGTTGGTCACATCCACAAATACAACGAGGCAGACGACAACTACTGGAAGACGCTTCATTCCTTGATACGTTCTGTAATAAGAAGAATTTCATATTTATATTAGAGAAATCTGTAGAACACTTTTCTTAAAAAAAGCATTTGTTGAAAGTATGTAATCAGGAAATCAATAATCAGTCCCAAACATTGGCAAAAAAATAACAGTTTCCTACATCCTACCTAAAAGTACCGGATGCGTCAAAAATAAACAAAACCTGTGTCGTATTAGTTATTTTATATAACTTATATACATATATACATACATACATATATATATATATATATATATATATATATATATATTGCCTGGGTATGTGGCCGCCTGCGTGCGACCATTTTTTAGACGCCCTTGAAAATAACATAATAAGAAAATATCAAATATGTTCAAATAAATCAAATAAATTCGATTTATAATTTGTATGTTTTCTTTATGTTTTTAGTCATTCTGAATCGTTTGAGACTAAATTTAAAGAAAAAAGTGTGTATATGAGCCGATTTTTGACTTTTTGCCAACGTTTTCTCTGAAAAACGGTTACATCGATTTCAAAAATTTAAATGTCATTTAATGTAACTACCGTCTGTGAGTTTTATGTAACAATCGGTCAAGCCGTTTCTAATCAACAAAAAAGTGTACAAATTTTCGTACACGTTTTAGCCAAAAATCTTGCATCGTTTTTAATCATTCAGAAACTGTTTGAAAGATATGATTTGGGAATCGTGCCGATTAGTTTTAAGAGATTGTTCGGATCGTTTCTTTAATTGTTAAATATTTTTACGACGATATTTATAAAACTTTTTGGCGATAGAGATCATGATCTCAAATATTACTAAATATCTCGACCTTACGACAAGTCATTTTAATTCTCAACATATTATCAAAGTTTGAAATGAGCAGCACTTTTTTACGTGAGGCAAAGTTTTATCTTTAGTTGGCATTTTTTAAAAAATGCGCAATACTATTTGAAATTTAATTTTTCCTCACGATCGGCCGATCCGTTTCTTTAGAATTGTCAAAAGTGTCAAATTTTTCGTCCACGTTATAGCCTAAATTCGTGATTTTTAAAATTCAAAAACCATTACAAAGGTAGTATTTGAGAATCTTGCTGATTGTTTGGCGATTTTGGATCCTGATCTTAATGAACAAACTACGCGTTTATTTCTTGTTCAATAATATTTAATTTTTAAACCATTTGTAAAAAATAACTAACATGTTTCGAAAATTTGTACAAAATTGAATAATCTGCGAGTTTTTCACATTGCAATGCACTCATGAATTAATATATTTTTAACTTCCCGTAGGGCAAGTTATAGTAATCGCAAAAAAATCGAAAATGAAAATTTTTATATATCTTTATGTTTCAGAGGTTTCTGAATATTTCGGCATACCTTAGAAAAAATGGATGTATGTGTGTGTGTGTGTTTCGGGAACGCGGATCAACCGATTTGAATAATTCAAAAAACATTCGATTCGTATTGATAAGGAGACGTGCTGCTTAGCTTTTGGCGAAGGCAGGTCTAGCCGTTCCGAAGATACGGGGAAAAAAGTGCCGAAAACGGTAACTCAGTTTTTAAGAGAACGGAGCGTCCGATTTGAATAATTCAAAAAACATTTTACTTGTATTGACAAGATAAAGGACTGATCAAATTTTCAAGAAGGCAGGTCTAGCGGCTTCGGAGATCTAATGAAAAAAGTAAAAAAGAATGCCATCTGGCGGTTAAAAATGATCATTAGACATATGCACATCAAATTATCAGATATTTTATAGAGATTTTAACAATAAGTATAATATTTTTTTACATTTCTATAGGTTCCGTACCAATGCTTATGCGTTAGACGGCGGCGCGGCACTTGCGCGCTTTGACATTTCGTTCAAGCAATACGATTGCTCTGAAAATAGTTCAGAATTTCCAAAATATGTCAAAATGAAGAAAACATTTTCTTTTCCAAAAAATTTTGTTTTCAAAAAAAAAAAAATTTTTTCGAAGTAAAATTTTTTCAAAACTGTTAATTGTTTTTTAAAAAATTATAATTTTTGGTACGGGAAGTTCCAGCAATTTGCCTTAAGGCACGATGTCTTAAATGCCTTGAGACAGAATTCCACTTACAGCTAGTTAATGATTTGGAAACAAAGCCTTCTGTAGCTGCTTTTTAATTCGATCTCGCTTTCAATACGGCTGCCTTCGGCTGATTTTGACTACGGTCGTCTTTTAACTCAGCGGATTTTCAATACGGCCGCGAATGAATTCAGCGGACTTTTAGTTTGGCCGCCTCTTAATCCAGTCTTTCAATTTGGCCGCCTTTTAAATCAGTGGACTTTCAGCGCGACCGCTTTTTATTACGGCCGCTTTTCATTATAACCGCCTTTAAATTTGTTTTTTTTATTTGGCCGCCACTCGGCCGCCCCAAAAGCCAGCCGCCTGCGTGCGTTGGAATGGTATAACTCTTTTCGATTTCAATAATTATATATGCATTCAGTTCAGCAAAAGTTATTTCAATTAGACTGCGACTTCTATTTACTCAGTAACGTATATTTGACCATAAAAAGAAACCTTTTATGCGACGTAGAAGGCATCAAAAGGCATTTAACACTCTTTGTAATAACTTTTGGACCATTTGGAAAGTTACAAGAAATACGTAGGGAATCACATATTTAAATGGAATATTTGACAATAAAGCTCTTGTTGTTGATATTTATGCCGTTCAGTGCACACATCTGCTAAATCCGAAAGTCAGAAAGTGGAGAAAAGCGATAAAGTAATGTATATTGATTTTAAAAATGAAAAATATATTTTAGAACGTATAAATGCATATATAGCTTACATGTAACGGTATATAAGATTTATAACTATTAATAGTGAGAAAATAATTATTATCATTAAAGTTAAAGTTTTGATATGACTTGTGGAGTTAATCAAGTTTTCAACTTTTTTTAAACTTTAAACTTTTTTTTTATTTTCGGATCTTCATTGCAGTCACACTTAAATTGTATATCGTTGGGTTTGGACCTTTCTATTCTAAATTCAGCGCATTTTAGGCCAATTTTCTGGACACCCTGTGATGGTTACTTTTCTGTTATTGATTTATTGTTCTAAATAAATAAAAAATAGATAAAAAACCTTAGCGAAGCATTCGGCTTAGCTACAATGGCGCTTTTTTCTTAAATGTTTTTTTATTATATTGTATCAACTATCTGGTAAAATTATCTCTCGATTTTTTTTCGCACGTGACTCAATAATAACAAAATCTTGAGTTAATAGATTAATAACTATTTTCACCGACCAGAAATTTATTTTTAATTAAGTTAGCTCTTATTTCCGTACTTTGAACAAGTTTCAATAAACTTCAGGCAGTTTTAATATTCTTGTTTTGCCGGGTACACGAATTTTAGTATGTTATTTTTTCAAAGTTTGTAACGTCTTCGATGTTACCGATGTTCGAGACCCACAACACCCTACAGTTCTGTGTTCTTATTCGTAATTCATGAATTTGAAACCCGAAATCCAACCCAACCAGAACATATACACTACAGAATGGAGTTAATCAAAATGTCTTCTGAAATAAATGACTTATGGATTCAGAGGTCAAAAAAAATTTTCGTTTCACAGTGGCAATTTTCATTCTTTTGGAAAATTATTATAATCATAAAAAGTTATGATTATACCAAGTTCTTTCCCACTAATATCTCAGTTTTTTTTAAAAGTGGAGTTAATCGATGTGTGCACTGAACGGCTCATTTCAGATTATTCACTTTCCTAAGGAGAAGTTTATCAAAAAATCCGATTCGCTAATTTTATGTTTTCTCGACGTTTCAAGCCATTCTGAATCGAATGAGACCAAATTTGAAAAAAAATATGTGTGTGTGCGTATATGTGAACAGATTTTTGCCGTAAACTGCCAAGCCGTTTCTTTGTAATTTGGAAAGAAGTGTTGAACTTTTCGTCCCTATTTAAGCTCACACTACCAGATCGATTTTAAAAAATCAAACATTGTTCGAAAGATATTAGTTGGGAATGATACTGCTTAATTTTAGGTGAAAATTTACCGAGCCGTTTTCTTGTAATTAACTGCTGAAAAAAAATTTAAGCAGATTTTTATGGACCTTTTTTTGGCGATATATATCATGGTCTTATAGAACTTACTTAAATATTACGGCTTTACGACAAGTAGTTTAATTTAAAAAATTCATAGTAGTTTAAGACAATGAGTAATTTTTCTGACGTCTGTTAAAATTAAAATTAGATGATTTACTTAGTATAACGCTAGAGTACTTGGTCTTAATGAAATACTAAACCATTAAAGTCCTATGGAAAGTGGTTCAATTATTAAAAATTATTGATTTTTGAAAATTTGCTTTTAGAAAATACTCAGAGTTTGTTTGTTCATTTTCAATTATGTGTAATGAATTCACTCGGAATACTTTTAATCACTCATAAATTAATTTATTTTGTATTGATTAAGTCGTTTATTTGCACATATAGGGAAGTTCTAAGCAGTTAATTTAAATCTCTTTACCCTTTAACAAAATACACGATTAAAAAAATACATGTAATTGAAAATTTGTGCAAATGCTATAAACTATCAAATAAACTTAAACTAATTCAAAATTAGGCAAATTTGTAATCCAGAGTTTTTTTTATTAAAAAAGTAATATTATATATATACAATGTCCTTATTTTTTTATCAGTTATTGTTAAAATCAAAATTAGTCAAAGTATTTGGAATAAAAAATTAATCGATCAGTTGGCAATAATTTGGATCAAGATGCTTTAATGTATAATTCGAGACAGGTGTTGATGGCAAACGCGGACCAGGTGCTTGAAAATATCTGTTCTGAAAATTATATGATAAAATAATACAAAGTTTAAAAAATATACACATATATATTAATTATAAGTATCATCAAAATTGATCCCGCATAATATGCTTTCTTGCTTAGGATGTACTTTTGGCTTCATTCTAGGTAATCTTCTTAACTGGGTTTTACTGTATATATATATGAATGAATGCGATGCATGCGAAAAATGCGGGCGCAAACCTTAGGGGGCGCCAACACGAGATTCGGATATGAAATTTATAATATAGTTTTTTCAATATCATTCAAGAAATATATAATTTTTCTGCATCTTTTACTAATCTTTGGACAATATTTTTAAAATTCGTTTAAAATTTAACTTCTGATACACGATGGGAAAGTAAAGATAAATTCGGACCTTACTTTCGGAAATTTTAAATAATGAAAAATTAAATTTATTTAATCCAACATTAAAAAACAAAAGGCTAGAATTTTTTGCCCTCAATGATTTGCTCGATAGAATAAATGTAATAAAATCCCCAAAATAAATAAGTAAAATATTTCAAAACCCAAATATTAATATCATACATGCGTTAGAAATAATTGGATATTTGAAAATATTCTTGCAAGCAATAATAAACACACTGAACTTTTGGAAGTCCTAAAAAGTTTGGATTGAAAATAAGAATTCCAAAATAGTTTGTTAGGGCGACAACGATAGAAGACACAACAATTTGATTGTGAGCACCCGCGAATCGCCTTCATCTTCTAACTAAATTTTAAATCAATGCATTTGATCAATCAATGCTTTTAGATTATAACTATTTTTTGTGTATTAAATCCAGAATTATTAAAAAGTATTTAAAAAAAATATCGTAAATGATTATATAATTTTAATGATAAGTTGTTTAAACAGTCAAAATAACAGGGAGGGCCGGGGGCGCTGTTAAAAAAATGGATGCGGACGCTGAGGGCGGACATGTATATATTTATAGCTTATACTCTTAACTCTCTTAACTATTGTAAATTATGTATTCTCAATCCAATCATTTAACATGCATGTTATAATGTTACGTAATATTACAAAGGTTTCTGAACATTTTGACATACCTTGGAAAAAATCGATCTATATGTGTGTGTCTGTGTGTGTGTTCGGATACAAAATTTTGTCGACAACTTCGGGAACACGGATCAACCCATTTCGATAATTCAAAAAACATTTGATTAGTATTCGTGGGGAGACGTGCTGATTAGGTTTTGGCTGATTTGTTAATTCAATTTTTGAAATAACGGGGTGTCCGATTTGAATGATTCGAAAAACATTTTATGTGTTGAAGAAAAGAAGAACTGATCAATTTTTTGGAGGTCAGCGGTTTTGGAGATCTAATAAAAAAGTATAAAAATGCCAGTTGGCGGCCAAAAATAATCATTAGACATATGCACATCAAATTACCTGATATTTTATAGAGATCTTAATACGCGCTTCGAAATATTATCCCTAAAATAACTACGCAGCTTTTAAATTACGATTGCTTTTAAAAATTTCAAATATCTAATTTTTAACTTCCCGTAGGGCAAGTTATAGTAATCGCAAAAAAATGGAAAATGAAAATTTTTATATATCTTTACGTTTCAAAATCTTCTGAACATTTTGACATACCTTAGAAAAAAATGGATGTATGTGTGTGTGTGTGTGTGTGTGCGTGTATGTATGTGTGTGCGGATACAAATTTTCGTCGACGATTTCGGGAACACGGATGAAGCGATTTGAATAATTCAAAAAGAATTCGATTCATATTAATAAGGAGACGTGCTGATTAGTTTTTGGCGAAGGCAGGTCTCGCCGTTCCAAAGATATGGGGCAAAAAGTGCCAAAAACGATAACTCAGTTTTTAAGAGAACGGAGCGTCCGATTTGAATAATTCAAAAAACATTTTACTTATATTGACAAGATGAAGAATTGATCAAATTTTCATGAAGGCAGGTCTAGCGGTTTCGGAGATCTAGTAAAAAAAGTAAAAAAAATGCCATTTGGCGGTCAAAAATGATCATTAGACATATGCACATCAAATCGTCAGATATTTTACAGAGATTTTAATAATAAGTATAAATTTTGTTTACATTCCTATGGGTTCCGTACCAATGTTTATCCGTTAGACGGCAATGCGGCGCTTACGCACTTTGACATTTCGTCTCTATGCAGTTAAAGCAGTACGATTGCTTTGAAAAAAAGTTCAGAATTTCCAAAATATGTCAAAATAAAGAAAACATTTTTTTTCAAAAAAATTTTTTTTCACAAAAAATTAATTTTTTATCAAATTTATAGTTTCTTAAAAATCTAATTTGATCTAAGTAATTTTTTTTCAACAATGTTAATCTTTTTAAAATAATAATAATTTTTGGTACGGGAAGTTCCAGCAGTTTGCCTTAAGGCACAATGCCATGCGCCCCACTAGTTCAGTTTGCAAAGAGCTTTAAAGATTTTATAAAAATATTAATTTTCGATGCCATGAACCACTAGTTGAGTATATAAATATATACCAACAATGAATACATTTTGTAAAAGAAACTATAGCGACATTTCTTTTCGCCCTTTGTTTAAAAAAAAAGGTGTGCGACGGAGCGCGACCGATTAACGTACGAGTTGAACGACGTCCGAGGTCTTACATCTACGCGGATTCAAAATATTTGAAAACGCGAACGAACTAGGGGAGATGTATTATTAGAAGACTCGAACGTTTCGTTTCTTTTCTTATACTTTATTATTCATGATCATCATCATCTTTATTCTATTCACCAAATATAAAGGAACTCTAACTTAACCTGATTCAGTACATAAAATATTACCTAATCAATTCTTTTAAGACAGCTTTTAATTTCAGAACGCATTTTATTTTTCATATTTACCAATCTACAAGTATATATTTGACATACTTTGGTGTACTATTTGCAACTGCTGCAATAATTAATTAATTGTAAAAAAGTAGTTTATAATAATTTAGGTAATTAACATTACTAATCTAAAACACTTACTCCAGGAGGATGTGCACTAGTGCGGGTCGATTTTTATGGGCCAAAAAAAGTCGTTAAGGCACATATGATTTTCGGATACTAGGGCTCAAACTAAGATACTTTGCTTAAGAAACCATACCTCTAAAATGATATCCCATGTATTGACCTAAAAATAAGGGCTAAAAGAGTGCCCCAATTGCGTCCAAATGTACGATCGAACCCCACTAACTTTGAAAGGTCAATTCAACCATGCCCATGGTTCTTCACCCCCTGGGACTCCTGAGAGGTTTTTTCAAGATTTAACTCTTATCTTTGAGTCAATGCACGAGACATTAGAATTCATTTTAAAGGTGTGGTTTCTTCGACCCCTAAATCGACCCGCCCTAATGTGCACTATAGTAATATATTTGTTAGACATTAAGAACATTAACACCAAAATGAAACTAGTAGTATATGGCATCGTACCTTAAGGAAAATTGCTGGATTTTCCCGTGCCGTAACGAAATATTTGAGGAATATTAAATGTTTTCAAATAAATTACATTAATATAAATACTGTAACATTGTCTTAAAAAAAATATCAATACATAATTACGAAAAACAGCCAAAAACCTTCCCAACCGATTCCCAATCGATATCTTTTGAACATTTTTCAACTTTTTAAAAGGTTACGGGCTAAAAACGTTGATAAAAGATTTTACACTTTTCTGCTTATTATAAAGAAATGGCTCAGCCGCTCGTCGTACAAAACTAATAAACGCTAGTCCTTATTCAGTTATACCGAATGGCCTTTAAATTTTTAATATCGGTGCAGCTGTTTTTGAAATAACGTCGACTGAATGTCAAATATTGGCTCATATACATACACACACAGACTTACTTATACTTATACTTTTTCCAAATTTGGTCTCCAGAATGACTTGAAACATCGAGAAAACATAAAATTAGCAAATCGGATTTTTTTGCGAAAACATAAATCGGGAAATTAAAAATCTCTAAATTTAAAATGAATCATTATTAATAAATATTTAAAAACTTTACCTTTCTTGTACATCCTAATGAAGACCCCATGTTGAATTACACATAGCACAAAATTAAAATGTTTTTATTTTTTGTTTTTAGTTCAGAGATAACTTCTGGTGTATGGCCAAAATTATTTTAAACATCACTATTTCACACAATGAGTTAAATCAAACTTGCTAATTAGGAAAACAAATAATCATTTAGAGGAAACAAATATAAAAATCATTTAACATAATCACTCATCATCTTTACGCTGAAATAAATAGAGAATAAAATTAAGTTTTGCACTCGAAACGTTCTCTAAATTTTTGTCTTTTGGACATGCACATAACAAGTTAATTTAAAATTAAAATATATTAAACATAAGTTTAATTTAAATAATTTTTAATTAAAAAATCTTATCCCGTTTTGTTTATCACATATGTTTCAGAATTGATTGATTGTTTGATGAGGAAATTAAAAGTTGAATAAGTGATGATTCAAATACAGAGAGAATTTTCTGTCATAGAAACCTGAAAGGAATTCAAAAAGCACGTGCTTCAAATATGATAGCATCATTATTTTCATGAAATTACCTTCGAATTATAAATGTAAAGTATTAGATATAATGATAATAATATACTAAAGTAAAATATTAAATAAAATATTAATATTTTTATTAGCTTTAATAATGAGTTTTTCGGGTAAAAAGTATACTTTTTTTAAATAAATTTATCTAAACTAATAAATTATGTGTAGACGTTGAAAATATTTATTTTATAAGAAATCAAGAGTCAGCAGACGACAATGAAAAATCTGAACTTAATTGGACACATAACATCGCAATTATTATTGTTATTCTCGGCTAAATCTTTCATCATATCGAAAAGACTGCATGCAATAGAGATTTACTTTTAAATTTATCAAAAAATTGAGAACCGAAAACTATTGAAATAAGCATTTATTTGGGGCATTTATTTAAGTCTTCTGAATTTTCAACTTTCAACCTCATCAATTCGGAAAGATATTAAAACATTGGTGGCTCTATTTTAATTAACTTTTTATTGTATCCGTAAAATATATAAAATATAAATTGAAATGGTTTTATTGGAAATAGACTAGACTCTACACTATGTTATTTATAACAAATAATGTTAAATAATTATTTTTAGTGGATGAAAAAGTAATTTTCAACGAATTATTGTGTTATGCGTAAACATTTTTGGTTTTCAAATAATTTTCAAATTATATTTTTAAAATTCAACGACAAATATACACCTATTGCCCCCTTTTACACGGTATTTTGCATTTACACGAAATTATAAACTATAATTTTTTTCTTAAAACATTTTCATTGTTTTGCTGTCAAAATACAAGACTACAAAATGTATGTTACAGTTACGAACTCTTACAAAGTAGTTCATGTCTATGATGGAAATATAAGATAAGATGGGAACTCGCCGTTTTATGATCAAAACTAAATTTTATGTGAGTATAAGCTAGTTTGTTTGAAATACCAAAACAAAGAGCATTATTGTTTCTAAACTTTGTTTTCAATAAGTGTTTATATATAATTGATAGCATAAATTTGTTCAAGGTAGGCAAATAACAGAATTGTTATTTCAAAATCTATAACTAATATAAAATTTCATAGTTCGACAATGGCAAAAGATAAAAATAAAGAGCTAGAAAGTAACAGACAAGTTATAATTAAATCAAAATTAAAATTTTGAACAATCTCCGTAGTAATAATGAAAGAATAATAGCTGTTACTAATTTGTATTCTATGAATTAAGCTATAATTTATTGAATGTATTTGATATTAAATTATTAATATTTATTATTGTTCAATGTGATTCCGATATTAATCATATTAAAAACTGACAAAAAGGGCTTTTTATAGTGATTTTCGTTTAGCACGGTTTTTCGTGTAAAACGGGGGATATGTGCATCTATACAATAAATATTATAAAGTGATGTGAAATGGAATTCTATATATTTTTTATAGTTATATTGCATGACTTGTATGAAAATTAGATAACTGTCAGTAAAATACAGTGAAACGACGCAAACAGAATCGTGAATCGATAACGCGAAGGTTATAAGGAAATACACTAGAAATTGTTGCGGTAATATAAGTAATTACTATATTCTTTATATGTGTAATAATTTAATCATATATAATATTAAATTCATTTAATAAATCAGTAATTATTTTGCAGTAACGATTCACGCAAAAAACGTCAAATTCCACGTGTTTTCCCTATAACACATAAAAGGTTATAAATAATAAATTTATTATTTATTTTATTTCACATACGCAATATATGTTTTGTTATTTCATTAATAATTTAGATTAATATGTTTAATATTAAGCTTACGTAGAAATAACAATAATCACTTAATAATATATATTAATTATCTTTTCACAACAAACTCTAACTTTAATATAATTCAATTCACAAGCACTGATTATATTATCTGTATAATAAATTTTAATTATTTAAACATAACAGACAGTGATTTCACCATTCAATAAAGGCACTATTGAATGAATTTGTTTCGCACAATACACATTGTACTCATCACAGTTCAAGAAAGCATTAATAAGGTCACAGTATATAAAGATAAGAATTACTCAAATGGAACGCAAAACAAATATCGAATTATAGAATAACAGATTATTTCAATGTTTTATTGTCTTTTGACTTTGTATCAGTTTTAATTTTATGTAGAAAAAACTTACAAAATTCATCGCACATGCGTCCAGCCGCGCAAAGGTTTGCGATGCGACTGCTCGATTCGGTTCCCATCGAATTGCGCGAGGCCTGAAAAGAATATACAAGAAAATAAAACATATGCGAATGTCAGATGAAGGTTCCGTACCTTCATTTTTAAGGTAGATTGAGTTTACAACTAGCTGTAAGTGGAATTCTGTCTTAAGGCAATTAAGGCATCGTGCCTTAAGGCAAATTGCTGAAACTTCCCGTACCAAAAATTATTAATTTTTTAAAAACGATTAACATTTTTGAAAAAAATGTACTTTGAAAAAATAAGATTTTTGAGAAACTATATATATGGACAAAAAATTACTTTTTTTTGAAAAAACAAATTTTTTTTTAATTTTTTTTTTTGAAAAAAAAATTTTTTTTCTTTATTTTGACATATTGTGGAAGATCTGAACTTTTTTTTTCAAAGCAATCGTACTGATTTAACTGCATAGGAACAAAATATAAAGCGCGTAAGCGCCGCGTCGCTGTCTAACGCATAAGCATTGGTACGGAACCCATAGGAATGTTAACAAAATGTATACTTATTGTTAAAATCTCTATAAAATATCTGATAATTTGATGTGCATATGTCTAATGATCATTTTTGACCGCCAAATGGCTCATTTTTTTACTTTTTCCTCCATATCTCCGAAACCGCTAGACCTACCTTTATGAAAATTGTATCGATTCTTCATCTTGTCAATACAAGTGAAATGTTTTTTGAATTATTTAAATCGGACGCTCCGTTCTCTTAAAAACTGAGTTACCGTTTTCGGCACTTTTTGCCCCGTATCTTCGGAACGGCTAGACCTGCCTTCGCCAAAAACTAATCAGCACGTCTTCTTATCAATACGAATCGAATGTTTTTTGAATTATTCAAATCGGTTGATCCGTGTTCCCGAAATCGTCGACGAAAATTTGTATCCGCACATACATACACACACGTACATACATACACACACACACACGCACACACGCACACACACACACACGCACACACACACACACACATACATCCATTTTTTCTTAGGTATGCCAAAATATTCAGAAACCTCTGAAACGTAAAGATATATAAAAATTTTCATTTTCGATTTTTTTGCGATTACTATAACTTGCCCTACGGGAAGTTAATTAGTTATTGGCAGTAGGCCAATGCTATCTTTTCTGTAAGTTAACTATATTTTTTATAACTCACTTATATCAGCCAAAAACTTTCAAAAACTGGTGGTGCGTGGAATCGTTTCTTAAGGCAAATTACTGGAACTTCCTGTTTCGATAATTAAGCTTTAAACAAATTAGATTTTTCTATTGTATCTTGATTTTTTTTAAAAAATCTTGAACTTTTTTTAAAGCAATCGCGCTGCGTAGCTGTTCTAGCGTCGCGGTTTCGTGAATCGATTTGAGTAATTCAAATAACACTCGGTTCGTATTGACGTGCTGATTAGTTTATCGGAAAAGCAGGTCTAGGGGTTTCGAAGATACGGGGCAAAAAGGGCCAAATATGCTATTTTAGCCTTTGAGATAACGGAGCGTCCGATGTGAATGATTCAAAAAAATATTATATTTTTATTGACGAAATGAAGAACTGATAAAATTTTTGGGGAGGCAGATCTAGCCGTTTGGGAGATTCCATAAAAAAGTGAAAAACAAATTCCATTCGGCAGTCAAAAATGATCATTAGACATATGCACATCAAATTATCAGATATTTTTTAGAAATTTTAATAATAAGAACAAATTTTGTTTACATTTCTTCGAGTTCCGTATCAATATTTATCCGTTAGACTTTAAGGCGGAATTTACTATATTTCATCTGTACGCAGCGCGATTGCTTTGAAAAAAAATATTTCAAAATATAAAAAAATCAAATTTTTCAAAAAAGTCGAATTATTTCAAAAATTCTAAATCTAATTTTTTCAAAGTTTTAAAATAATTTTGAATCTTTTTAAAAAAAATAATTTTGGGTATAGAAAGTTTCAGCAATTTGGCGCGATGCCATGCACCGCTAGTTTTCTATTTTTTTCTGATATTATAATTTACCCTAAGTATAGTCAATAATTTTTCTGTCGTTTGCAATTTAAAATTGTACTGGGTTGCTGATACTATAGTATAGTATTATGTTGTTAGACAACATTACGTATTAGTTATTGTAATTAAATTTTGAAAGAAACATTTTAGCATAATTATTGTATAAACGCTTCAGGATACTTTTATATTCACGAGGTTCTCAGGTTTACTCTTCTGGAATTTTAATGAAATTTCGCATGGTGATAAAGTTGATAGTCAAAATTTCTCATACGACTATAATATTTTAAAGGGTTCTCTTTAACAAAATCCCAGGGAGTAAGCCTAAGGTTTCCATTGTCAGTATCAGATAAAAAGTAGACAGAGCAGAAAAAATAGAGACTTCAATTTTAACCATTGCCATTGATAACTGTACGTGTAAAGTCAACGTATTCAAAATTAATAAAAACTTAATATATCTATATTCATTAAAGCTGCACTAAATTGAAGCAGGTCGAATTAAAAAATAGTTAGTCATAAGGAGAAAACATCTAATAATTAATTATATTTTTGTTTTTAATTTATTTCATTAGTTATCACTAAAACATTGAGTAGATTTCAGTTGTATCTTACTAGAACAATATTTAAAAAAAAGTTTTTGTGTCGATGGGGCTTCCTAACTTTCTTAAAAACTAGAGAATATAACTAGATATATATGAGACCTGACCATTTGCGTCTTCTGCAAAAAGTAGTACATAAATAATTACACTACATAATTACAGTGCATAATTTTATGAACCTGAGTATGCATAGCTTACAATTAGTAATAAATATTAGGTATTCTCAAAACATTTACAGAGTAAAGGTTTTAGATTTTTTTTCGTGAAACTATTGCGTAGTTAAGACAATAGAAAGTTTTTTGATTGTTAAATATATGACCTCCAAATTCCCACAATGCGTTTGGCCCTAAAGGTGCGCCTTTCAAATTTTCAATTTGATCCGAGTCATTTCTTAGAACTAACTGTTAAAGTATGTACTACATCTCTGAAAATAAAATCAGATTAACTATGAAGATCACTATATTCATAATATAAGAATAAAAAAGCATATGCAGACTTACACTGAAGATATGCTTTGAATTTATGAATAAATAAACCTCTGTTTCATTCCTCATAATAAATTCAAAAACACATATTCATAAATAAATCGAATTATTTTAAAATTATTATGATGATTAATTAGATTTTCACAGTAAATTAATATAAATCGAACGATTCTAACAATTCATAGCATTGATATATTGAGAACCTATGCTACAGATAAGTGAAAAAAATACTTCAAAATCATTTGCGTGTTATAAAAATAATGCTGCCAAAAATAAATCTTGACATAGCGCGATCGTAACATAAGTTGGTAGAAATGTATCATGCAACACCCAAATGGCACAGAAGAAAGGACCGCTGTAAAATTTCGCTGATTAGAATTTTGTACCAAAAAGGATCATAATTCTTACAAGCCCTGTTATTATATTAAATCTTTTGTTTAAGTGTTTGCTTGACACGATTTTATATATCAAAAACAAATAAAGATAGAGCTCTAAATACGTCGTTAGAGGATTACAATGCAGATTCCTCAAGAAATAGATAATCACATGATATCGATCGATTTATCTAATTATATTGCACAAACACACATATACAGGGTGGCTGATATGTAATGCAACAAAGTAAAGCGATATAACTTTGTCATTTTCATTTTATATTTCATTGTTCAAAAGCAAAAATGTCGGAAATGACATCAAATTTTAGAATCAGTTGAGATGTGTTCTAATTTGCCACCTTTGGCACGAATTATGGCCTTCAAACGGCAGAAAAACCATAACGAGCTGCACGAAAGTGGCTCTGGGGTACTTTGGCTCATTCCCGGCGAGGCGCCTTCTTGGGATGATCGACACTTTGGTATTTTTTAGTGTGAACCTTACTCTCCAAAATGTCCAAGGCACAAAAGTCCAACGAATTTAGATCCAGAGATTTTGGTGGCTATTGTGCAATGGAAATGAAGCAAAAAAACCTCTTTTTTAAGCCATTTTCGGTTGACGCGTGCTGAGTTTGATGGTGGTGAGTCCTGTTGGATTGTTCATGGTCTGCGGCCAAAATTTTTAAATACCCAGGACTTCAATACTGCCTTTAAAACATTTTCCCGATAATTTCGGCAATTATTTTGATCCACGGTCGATGAATAAGAGCGGAATGTCACCATCGGCCGTTACGGTGATTCACACCGTTACCGTCGGCGGCGCTTGAGTTTTGGTGGCCAATCGAAGGTGTAAATTGTTAGCTGACCTTTTTGGCAAGTAAACCCTATCATTTTGTTCGTTCACAAACTGCTCGATTTGGAATGTCTTACCATCTGAGAAAACCAAATTCGGTAACTAGCCACTTTCGTGCAAGCGAAGCAACCCCTTGGCTCCTTCCCGTCTAACTTTTTTCTGTGCATCGATGAGCTCTTGCACTTTTTGGAACTTCAGTGGCTTTAGTCCAAGCTCATTTCTCAATATGTGTTGCATCCGTTTTTGTGATATGTTCAGCTCACGAACCATTTTTTTACCACTGCGATCCGAATTTCGATCGATTTTTGCCTATACTTTTTGGATCATTTCTGGTGTTGTTAGTGTTTTTTTTCGTCCACTTTTTAAACGCGGTGTAACACTGAGTGTATCACGGTTACGAGATATGGTACGAGAAACAAAATATTTGTTCGCATTTAAATGCTGGAGGGCTCTAAAGATAGCCACTTAAGGTTTTCCAGCTAAATATGAAGCAATCGCACTATCACGCTTAACTTCCAGCACGAATAACTTTTTTTTTTTTAATGCAATAGGTCGAAATGCTTTTGTACGCTTGTGAAAAACTAAATGAACAATTACTCTAATAAATCTGTCATCTGTCTGATGAGCGGTTTAGAAATGATAGCGTTCTAAAATTGGTTGCAATACATATCAGCCACCCTGTATACATACGATAAAATATGTTTGGGCATCTATCCAATAATAAAAAAAGTTTAATGAAGCAGAATGTCTTTATTAGAATACCATACGTTTCGAGTCTTGGTTGGACTAATCTTCAGTGCATACATATAATCAAAAAAATGAGAACACTAATAATACAGGATGATAGTATTAACCTTAACTGTCCTGAAAAAATTTAGAAACTAATGGTGCATGGCTTCGTGTCTTAAGGTAAATTGCTCCCGTATCAAAAATTAAAATTTTTGATTTTTTTTATTGACTTGTTATTAGAATCTCTATAAAATATCTGATAATTTGATGTGCATATGTCTAATGATCATTTTTCACCGCAATTTGTTACTTGTTCTCCGAAACCGCAAAACCTGTCTTTCCAAAAATGTAATCAGTTGTTCATTTTGTCAATACAAGTAAAATGTTTTTTGAATTATTGGAATCGGATGCTCCGTTCTCTCAAAACCTGAATTACCTTTCTGGCTCTTTTCTTCTTGGGATGATCGACACTTTGGTATTTTTTAGTGTGAACCTTACTCTCCAAATGTCCAGGCACAAAAGTCCAACGAATTTAGATCCAGAGATTTTGGTGGCTATTGTGCAATGGAAATGAAGCAAAAAAACCTCTTTTTTAAGCCATTTTCGGTTGACGCGTGCTGAGTTTGATGGTGGTGAGTTCCTGTTGGATTGTTCATGGTCTGCGGCCAAAATTTTTAAATACCCAGGACTTCAATACTGCCTTAAACATTTTCCCGTTAATTTCGGCAATTATTTTGATCCACGGTCCGATGAATAAGAGCGGAATGTCACCATCGCCGTTACGGTGATTCACACCGTTACCGTCGGCGGCGCTTGAGTTTTGGTGGCCAATCGAAGGTGTAAATGTTAGCTGACCTTTTGGCAAGTAAACCTATCATTTGTTCGTCACCAAACTGCTCGATTTGGAATGTCTTACCATCTCTGAGAAAACCAAATTCGGTAACTAGCCACTTTCGTGCAAGCGAAGCAACCCTTGGCTCCTTCCCGTCTAACTTTTTTCTGTGCATCGATGAGCTCTTGCACTTTTTGGAACTTCAGTGGCTTTAGTCCAAGCTCATTTCTCAATATGTGTTGCATCCGTTTTGTGATAGTCAGCTCACGAACCATTTTTTTACCACTGCGATCCGAATTTCGATCGATTTTTGCCTATACTTTTTGGATCATTTCTGGTGTTGTTAGTTGTTTTTTTTCGTCCATTTTAAACGCGGTGTAACACTGAGTGTATCACGGTTACGAGATATGGTACGAGAAACAAAATATTTGTTCCGCATTTAAATGCTGGAGGGCTCTAAAGATAGCACTTAAGGTTTTCAGCTAAAATATGAAGCAATCGCACTATCACGCTTAACTTCAGCAGAATAACTTTTTTTTTTTTAATGCAATATGGTCGAAATGCTTTTGTACGCTTGTGAAAAACTAATGAACAATTACTCTATAAATCTGTCATCTGTCTGATGAGCGGTTTTAGAAATGATAGCGTTCTAAAATGGTTGAAATACCATACAGCCACCTGTATACATACGATAAAATATGTTTGGGCATCTATCCAATAATAAAAAAGTTAATGAAGCAGAATGTCTTTTTATTAGAATACCATACGTCGGCGTCTTTGTTGGGGTAATCTTGTGCATACATCTAATCAAAAAATGAGAAACATAAGATAACAGGATGATAGTATTATACCTTAACGTCCTGAAAAAATTTAGAAACTAAGGTGGCGTCCATTAATCACGAGAGCGAGTTTTTTAAGGATTTTTGGACTCCCCTCTCCATTGGTGATACGTGGTGATATTCAAAATTACCCCCCCTCCCTCACCAAACATCACGTGTATTTTTAGTTGCGTGAAAAAATAAAAAAAAAAAAATTTTTTTTGAAAATGTTTGAATGTTTTTTAAAAAAAAACAGTTAAAAAATAAATACACGTTATCTTATCATACACCTACATAGACCCCCCCCCCCTAAAAACCTCACGTGATTAAGAGACGCCCCCTAAGTAGTATCTATTTTGCTAACTGAGCTCGGCCCCGTGAATTTGCAAAAACAGGTCTGGGTTCGATACCCAACTTGGCCAGCTTGATATCGAGCAGTAATGATTTTCAATTGAAATTAAAATCATAGATCTCGAATACGATATAAAATAAAAATAGATCTTTGTGATATTGTATAGTTTCACTACTATTAGAAATATAATATATTTTCATCAAGAAAGGAATGCCCAACCACTGAGTTGCCTTCTAGAAATACTAGATTAAAAAAAAAAGAGTGCGCGTAAGGATCACACGCGATTGAAGTAAAACTTTTAATATTGTATGAGTAGACAATTAAGATAAAAATAAAAAACATCATATTTGAATTTTAAAAATCATTTATTAATAATCACATAACATCAATAACACAGTTTAAAACAACAACGATAGATTAATTGCTATCATATTTCATATATGATATAATAGGTTTGTGATAACTAAAATGAGAGACATAAATTTTGCTTTGTAAACTATGTACATTTCTGGAGAAAACTGCATCAATAGTCGAGCCATATCTTGTGGTTGAATCAAATGGAGAATTATTCATCGTTAAATTAAATTTATTATTTAAAAAATCAATTAATGGTTGAGATTCTTCTGAACGAAAATTGACATTGAAATCTCCAGCAAGAATTAATGGTATCTCGTTGTGATTAGTGTTTAAAAGTTTTGCACCCTTATTAGAAAAATGAAGTAACTGCTGATGTTCAATTCAATAATATTTGATATGTTTTTATTGGGAGAAATTTAAAGGACGACTATAATCAATGTTTGATTCTGTGTGTTCATACAGCGGACAACTGCAATATCACCTACTTATGTAATTTCATTAGGAATATCCAGTAATATTTTTGGCGCAAGAAACTGCATAGGAGTCGCATTATGAAGAGTATCTGAACATGAATGATAGACATTAGACAGCTACACCACCTGCTCTTGAGTTTGATCGTTTGTATTGAGTAACGCAGTAATAGTTCTGAATATTAATTCGTTCTTCATTATTAATCCAAGTTTCCGAAAATAACAAAAACGTACAACGTTGTAGCACTTTATCTTGCAGATCAGGCAAATGAGCTCGTAAACTTTGGCAGTTAAAGGAAAGCAATGAAATGCCGTTCAAACTTATTATCTCACTCAATTTTTCTTCTTGTGTTATTAATCTACAAGTTGAAAGTCTTTGGAATTCAGTTTTTAAGTCCATTAATCCTGCTGGCCGTTTTCTTCCATAATAAAATTTTTTGTCGTTGTTTTAGAAATGATGAACAATCCATTAATGTTGGTAACTCGTGATAATGCAACATATAGAAGCTGCTGATTATGTGTTTTATTGTATTCATATACAATTTTATCAAAAGTACCACCTTGTGATTTGTGTATTGTGAGTGCACAAGCAGACACTAAAGGAAAATGATTTCTTTTGACAAATATGATTTTATTTCTATTCATTGGAATAGATGAAGATTTCCTGAGAATCGGCACAGCTGTCCTACTGATATTAAGAGTTTGAATATGATGTGCAGCTTTCTTCTTATTTTGTTACCTATCTTACCAGGAAATTCAAACCATAAACGTAGAAGTTCATCATTATCGCCACGTTCTATGTACACTAATTTTCCTACACAACCATTAGCTAAGCCATCACTTACATCAATATTAGTTGTTATTATGTAAAATTTATTCAGAACTAAAATTATTTCATACGGCAAACCCCCGGTATCAATAACCGATTTTTGTGAAACTGTTGACGAATGTATGATTGTTGATATGTCGCATGGCAACCTACACAAATATCCGTGGCAGTAGATATTATTTTGTCTTCAACGAGATTCAGTATAAATTTATTATATTCCATGATACATTTATTCTCTAAGAAAAGTCTTATTCCATGAGGACATAATACAGCAACCTCTTCTTTTGTAAAAAAACGTGATTCAATTAATGCAAGTTCATATAGGGTTTAGCGCTCGACTTACGCATGACATGACGGGAGTGAATACTCGCGACATCAGCGCTTACGGCGTCGTAGTGTTCAACTTCACATTGGCGTTTTCGTTGCATTTGTACGGATTTACACCCGTGTAGCCTAAAGAAATTTTTACACCCATATCGCGCCTAAAGAAGTTTTACTTCAATAAAGAATGTACACCACAAGACAACACCAGCACATTGTTCTGATTGCTGTTCACATATAAACAAATAGCTACTCTATAATATAATAATAAAGCAGTTGATCTACTTCAACTATATATAAATATAAATAAAGGGTATTCTTAACTTCCGTCGGGCAAGTTATTGTAATCGTCCAAAAATCGAAATTGAAAATTTTTGCATTTCTTCGCGTTTTTAAGGTTTCTGGATATTTTGGCATACTTCCGAAAAAATGGATGTGTGTGTGTATGTGTGTATGTATGTATGGATACAATTTTTCGTTCACGATTTCGGGCGCACGGATCAACCGATTTGAATGGTTCAAAAAACATTCGATTCCTATTTATAAGGAAATGTGCTGATTAGTTTTTGTCACAAGCAGGTCCAGCCTTTTTGGAGATACGGGGCAAAGAGTGCAGAAAATAAAAATCGATTATTTGAGACAACAAAGCATCCGATTTCAATGATCCAAAACACATTCAATTCGTAATGACGGGGAGAAATGGTGATTAGTTTTTGGAAAAGGCAGGTCTAGACGTTTCGAAAACACCGTGCTAAATATGCAAAAAATAGCAGTTTTTGAGAGAACTAAGCATCCGATTTGAATGATTCAAAATACTTTCTGCTTGTGTTGACAAAACAATTGCTTTTAGAAATTTTTTTTTTTTTGATATCGAAAATAATTTGAATTTTAATTTTAATTCTAGCTATAGTTCTAAAGCTCACATATATACTTCAAATAAATAATTTTAACTTTGCAAATAATATAATTCTTATAAATATCGAACAATGTCCATCATTTTAAATTCAATTGATTAAATTTTGTTTATTTACCATTCTGTATACATATATACGTATTTATAATAATATATTTGAAAACATTTAATATTTCTCGAATATTTCATTACGGCACGGGAAGTAACAGAAATTTGCCTTAAGGCACGATGCCATACACCACTATTTTTTTTAATTGATGTTTTTTTAATAAAACAAACGGGCGTATTTTGTATTTATGGTTATATATTATAATAAATAAGTTATTGCATAGATGACATATAAATGATTCACAAAAGCATTTTAAAGCGGAACATATGGCCCTATAATACAGAAGCTTGGAATTGCTTAGAATACAGTGATATAAAAAATTCTTTTTAATATAATTTTGTCAGCAAATTTAATATATGGAAATTAGCTGATTATTTATTCTTATATAAAAATATGTATATATAAATGAGGTTAAAACGAGTAATTATTATTGTCAGTATGATAACGCACCTTGTTTCAGAATTATTATTAGGCAGGCACAAAATACACAAATAATAATTTAAAACTTTCAATCTACTATTTCTATTAATTAATTATTTCACAATAAACTATGAAAACACCGGCTTCTTGACGTTTATGACAACACTGTTTGTTAAGGTGCGTCCACACCTAACGAACGAACACGAACGAACATAAAAGAACGTACCAGAACAAACGGCAACAGCATAGTGTGGAGCCACGACGATCACAAACGAACATAAACAAACATGGCGAGCAATGTTCCGCAACTTGTCGGTACATCAAAGGGAATTGTTCGTTCATGTTTGAACTCGTATGTGCAGTGTGGACGTCTCAACGAACGCAAACGAACATTTTTGTTTTAATAATTTTAATAATTTAATAATATTTTTTTAATAATTTAATAATAATGTTAATAATTTTAATGTTTGAAAATTTTAATAATATTTACTTTTAATTATTGTGTACAGTTTGAAAATTTTGAATAAATTATGGGATGGTCAAATGACGTAATTTTATCATTCATAAATGAAATAGAAAAGTTTCCTATAATATGGGAGACTAAAGACCCTTTTTATAAAATTATTAGAAAAAAAAACGATGCTTGGGAAAGTGTAGGCAAAACGTTTGGGATGTCAGAAGCTGCAGTAAAGAAGAAATTGCAGTCATAGATAAAAGAAGAGTATGATTGCAGTCTTTACAAGTAAATATTAAACTTGTTATCATACATAGACATTCAACATATATGTTGAGGATGAGAGTATGAAAATTGAGTATAGTTAGCTCAAGCCTGGAATGTTCAGCTTGCTCCGAATATGAATGCTGAGGAAAGAAAACGACTCAAAATATAAATATTAAATACAAAAACTGAGTGAAATTTATTGAATAATTTATTTACAGTATATTTACAAAATATACACGAACAAAAATCACACAAAAACCAGTGAAAATGCCGTATGATTAAAGCTTACATCCATATCAATAATAAAACTGACGTTTCACGGAACATCTACGAACAACGAAAATTCAAGCGCTCACTGCTTTTAAGCGCTTGTTCAAGTTCGTTTGGAATTTCTTGCGTTCGTTCGTGTTCCTGTTCGTTCTTCTTTGTATTTTCTTGTTCGACATGTTCGTTCGTGTTCGTTCGTTAGGTGTGAACGCACCTTTAGTGTACAACAATAGTGTGAATAATTTTTCATAGATGGCCCTACTGGTGTCGTTCAAATGTGACACATAAAACATGATTTATTAATATTATTCAATTTAATATTTCGCTTTTTATTGCATGCATATTTCATTATACGTCCCCAAAATTAATGAGTTTTTAGAATTCAACCACTTTTTGTAGGACTACAATATTTTAGGGAGTTTCAATTAGACCATGATCTTTATCGCATTATTAAGTTTCATTAAAACCGCCAATTTTTTTAAAATTCATTTACGACGGAATATAATATATATAGATATCTTTCAGTTTACAAATTTGTTTCAGACTTTTTTGCAGATTTGTGATCGAAAACTTTTGCACTTTGATTCTAATATTAAAGAAACGGACCGGCCAATCCTCTCCCAAAATTAACCAACATGAGACCTCGAGTTAACCATGTAACCATTTAACCATGAGTTACATCTTATGGCTTTTACATTTTTGAAATTGGTCCAGCCGTTTTTGAGAAACTATCGACAAAAGTTCAAATTTTGGTTTCAACGTTTTTTTTTTGTTTTATTGGTCTTGTAATCTGGTAACGTTATACTTACTTTTTTGGCCTCGAACTATTCAGAATGATATGTAACGTCGAAAAAACATATAATACATAGATTTAAAAGTTTTTTGTGAAGATTAAGATAAAATAAAAACAATTTAAAACTGTTGCAAAAATGAAATTTTTGAACTATTATTCATGCATTACTCATATATCGATTGAATATTATTTATTTTAGCAAAGATGAAATAGATTAATATATTGTAACATTGTCTAATATTTATAAGAATTACATAAACCGAATTGCCGAAGTTAAAATTATTTATTTAAAGTATACAAGTGAGCTTTAGAACTTTAGCAAGAATTAAAATTAAAATCTGAATTATTTTCTATATACAAAAAAAATATTTTGAAAAAAAAAATCCAAAAGCAATTCTTCTGCTAACACAAGCAGAAAGTTTTTTGAATCATTCAAATCGGATGCTTAGTTCTCCCAAAATCTGAATTTTTTTGTGCATTTAGCCTTGTATCTTCGAAACGGCTGGATCTGCCTTTGCCAAAAACTAATCACCACTCTCCGCATCATTACGAATTGAATATTTTTTGGATCATTCAAATCGGATACTCCGCTCTCTCAAAAACTCGATTTTTATTTTCTGAACTCTTTGCTCCGTATCTCTGTAACAGCTGCATTTGCATTTGCCAAAAACTAATCAGCACAATTCCCTATCAATAGGAATCGAATGTTTTTTGAACCATTCAAATCGGTTGATCCGTGCGCTCCAAAACGTGGACGAAAAAATGCGGACATACAAAACACACAAACACAACCATTTTTTCTGAGGTATGCCAAAATGTTCAGAAACCTTGAAAACGTCGAGAAATGCAAAAATTTTCATTTTCGATTTTCGGCCCATTAACTCTACGGGGTATATTAACTTTATTGTATTCTTTATCATTAATATTACAATATTTTTAATTATAAAATCTAGTATTTTGTATAACCAAGAAACAATATAAATTATAATTGTATAATAGCATAGTTATGTCTTGGCGCTCTTTTTTCAAACAATACAGCATGTTATATCCCCTTAACCTCACATAGCATTTGCTGTCACTATCGTCTTCTCGGTTGCATGTTGCTCAGGCTTATATTATGCAATATTTACGATGTTTTTCCATGTCCCGGCTGAAGTCCAATCAAATTAATCTGCTACGACATTCTGTAGTCGAACGTCGTCGTTGTAGGTTATTAGAAAAAAGTTTATTAATATTAAACATACCGCAATGGCTTCAGCTTCAAGAGTTTTAGTGAGCCGGGCCATGGGCCTAGCTAAATTGGCCAACACAAACATTAAATTATATAGCACAGCATGTAAGAAAGAATTCAATATGCATAATTGTTTTTGTTTATTTTTTTAAATAATCATTGCATGTACGCTGTTGACGTGGGTGCAGTGACTTTATCGGCATTAACATCTAGATTAATACTGTTTGTTTTATTTTAATTAACAATTAACTAATTAAGGCATGTGATTTTAACACAAGACTAACATTTAACAAGTTGCTAAATGCTACTGACCTTGTCCGCAATGACCTCTGCTGTACTACTCGTATAGGGTCTCGTAATTGATTTAACATTAAGATTTTGATTTTTAATTTAACCAAAGATAATCTACCATATAACGCATTAATTAAATAATTTTATTTCTTAATTCTAACACAATACTTTCTTTAATTGCATTTTCTTTCATATTTTATGTTGGTCCAGAATCCAACCTAAAGTTTTGTAATTAAGAATTCCAAATTTATGGTTTGTTTCTTATGAGATAAATCAATTCAATTTTAAATTAAAATGAAAATAAACAGCAATCCTTTGACAAAAATGTAAAGTATTTGTAAAATATAAATCTTGATCCATTATTAAAATACTTTACATGAAAAATATTTCTATGAATTTTTCAAATTTTTAAATCATTAGTCATTTCTATTATTAACATTATAATTAACACTTTGGATTAATATATTAATAACTAATGTGTTAAGGTTATTTCATTTTGATGTCGAGCTATATGTAAAAATTCAATAACATTAATATAATTTTTACATTTATATAATCTAACATTTATATAATCTTCTATAAACATTTAACTTGTTATTTTATATATTGCTTCAGAAGAATTACTTCATTATTAATTAATATTTATTCATTAATAATTAATTTACCTATAGGTTTTGTAACAATCAACATTAACACATTACACATTAAGACTTTTAAAATTAAAAACAAATAGTTTTTAATTTATCCATTCCTAAGTCACCATTATTAGTTTTTTGTTTGAAATAATTTTCTACATAAAATACTCTTGACTTAGCAAATGTTCACATATGCATATTTGCATTATTACATGTCTATTTATTAGAGTTAAAATCAAATTAATATTATCCTAGATAACTTGTTCCCTTTTACTTAATATAATGTTAAAACTAATTTAATGATTATTTCGATAAAAAATGAATTGGAATTAAAAACAAACAGTTTTTTTAATGAAAGCATTCCTAAGCCACAGTTACTTTTTTGTTTGAAATAATTATCTACATAAAATTCTCTTGGCTTATCTGATGATTTCACATGCATATTTGTACTATTACATGTTAAGATATGACAGTAATTGTATTAATTAAATTAATATTATCCTAGATAATTTGTTCGCCCTTATTATCTAATGATTATTTCGATAAAAAATGAATTGGAATGTTCACAGCACCAGCAACATATGAATTCATCAAGACTGAAAAAGTAGGAGCCAAAAACAATGTTCTTTTAATTACCTTAAATAGACCAAAGGCATTGAATGCTCTTTGTGATAAATTGGTGTGTGAAATTAATGATGTTTTGGATAAACATGAATCTGATGCTAACGTTGGAGCTGTTGTCATCACAGGTAAAAACAATATAAACCTCTATTCATGTTACTATAATAAATCATTTTTATGCTTTATTTAATTAACTTATAAATATAATGCTCTTTGATGTAATTATATTTCTGTTGAATTACATGATTCTTTATGTTCTATTTTTTAATGGTTTGTATTGAAATCAATTAGATCATTATTTTGCTGTAAAGATCAGACATTGATATATGAATTGCAATTTATGAATGGAAGTTATATTCAATATTAAAAATGAACAGGCTGTACCTCAATATTATTATTTAAAAGATGATATGTGGATAGAATCACAAAGTAAAATAAAAAATGCACTATAATCACTTACTTATGTATTTAATGCTAATATCCTTATGGATCATAATAAGCATGCTTTTATTCTGTTAGATTAATAATCTGTTACTTGTTTGTTTCTTCATGTTCGATGCCTGATTGTTATCACTGGAATAAATTCGATTATTACTTTCATGTGGATTGAGAATGTATGTTACATATTATTTGAAAATACTTCATAAATAAATATTTCGTTCATGATTAAAAATCACAAGACTCTAAACAAATCATATAAAAGTGGTATAATAATATGGCATGATAAAATATCTTACCATATATGCCAAAGACTCTAGCAGATTATAATAATTTTCCACACTGAAATAAATTTGACTATTACATTCATGCAGATTGAGTATGTATGTTACATATTATTTGAAAATACTTCATAAATAAATATTTCGTTCATGATTGAAAATCACAAGACTCTAAACAAATCATATAAATGTGTAGATAAGGATAATAACATGGCATGATAAAATGTCTTACCATAAATGCCAAATACTCAGCAGATTATAATAATTTTTCACACTGGAATAAATTTGATTATTACTTTCATGTAGATTGAGTATGTATGTTACATATTATTTGAAAATACTTCATAAATAAATATTTCGTTCATGATTGAAAATCACAAGACTCCAAACAAATCATATAAATGTGTAGATATGGATAATAACATGTCATGATAAAATGTCTTACCATAAATGTGTAGATTTGGATAATAATATGGCATGATAAAATATCTTACCATATATGCCAAAGACTCTAGCAGATTATAATAACTTTTCATACTGGAATAAATTTAATTATTACTTTCATGCAGATTGAGTATGTACTCGTATGTTACATATTATTTGAAAATACTTCATAAATAAATATTTTGTTCATGATTGAAAATCACAAGACTCTAAACAAATCATATAAATGTGTAGATATGGATAATAAAATGGCATAATAAAATCTCTTACCATATATGCGAAAGACTTTAGCAGATAATAATTTTTCACACTGAAATAAATTTGATTATTACTTTCACGTAGATTGAGTATGTATGTTATATATTATTTGAAAATACTTCATAAATCAATATTTTGCTCATGATTAAAAATCACAAAACTCGAAACATAATCATATAAAAGTGTATTTACAGATAATAAAATGGCATAATAAAATGTCTTACCATATATGCAAAAGACTCTAGCAGATTCTAATAATTTTTCACACTGAAATAAATTTGATTATTACTTTCATGTAGATGGAGTATGTTAGTTACATATTATTTGAAAATATTTCATAAATAAATATTTCGTTCATGATTAAAAATCACAAGACTCCAAACAAATCATATAAATGTGTAGATATGGATAATAACATGGCATGATAAAATGTCTTACCATATATGCGAAAGACTCTAGCAGACCATAATAATTTCTCACACTGAAATAAATTTGATTATTACTTTCATGTAGATAGAGTATGTATGTTACATATTATTTGAAAATATTTCATAAATAAATATTTTGTTCATGATTAAAAATCACAAAACTCGAAACGTAATCATATAAAAGTGTAGATACAGATAATAAAATGACATAATAAAATGTCTTACCATATATATATATGCCAAAGACTTCAGCAGATTATAATCATTTTTTCAATCCACTTGATTACCGTTACCATTATATCAATATAATAGCTGCAATTTTTGTAATGTATAATTGTTTCATATTTTTCAGGAAGTGAAAAAGCTTTTGCAGCTGGTGCTGATATCAAGGAAATGCAAAACAAAACTTATTCGGAAACTCTTCGAGATAATTTCTTATGTCATTGGTCCAGAATTGCTCAATTCCGAAAGCCTGTGATTGCTGCTGTCAACGGATTTGCTGTAAATAAATAAAATACTTACATGTTTCAAACTTCAATTATAATTCTATTGCAACAATCTAAAATTTACAAATTTTAAGCTTCTTTTTCTCAAAATTTCAATTGCTTATGAATTTAAGTGTAAATGATATTCTTATGTTATAGTTGGGTGGTGGCTGTGAATTGGCCATGATGTGTGATATTATTTATGCTGGAGATAAGGCTCGTTTTGGTCAGCCTGAAATTGCAATTGGAACAATCCCTGGAGCTGGTGGCACCCAACGTTTGACCAGGTATAGAGAATTTTTTTTAATAATATACCTATATATATATAATTATATATATATAGAGACTACTTTTGATAATTAAATTGTCTTGTGATTATAATTCCTACATTAAATAAAATTTTGTTTGTTATTTGATCGTAATATAGATAATAAATTATACATATTTATTACAGATCTGTTGGCAAATCTAAGGCTATGGAAATATGTCTTACTGGCAACATGGTCACAGCTGAAGAGGCCGAAAAAATGGGTTAGTTATCAAACTCAGACATAAGAATATTTTACTATTGGTATTAATTATAATGATAAAAATTGATGTCATTAGATGAACAATTGTTGCTTTTATGTGTACATCAAATTAGTCTTTGTTTAATCAAATATGCAATTACTTACAATTTATTTTCAGGCTTGGTAAGCAAGGTATTCCCTGCTGATAAATTGGTCGACGAAACTGTAAAATTAGCAGACAAAATTTCATCACATTCTCCACTTATTGTCTCATTGTGCAAAGAAGCTGTTAACACTGCTTTGGAAACTTCTTTGCAAGAAGGGTTACACTTTGAGAAGAGAGCATTCCATGCTACATTTGCCACTGTAAGTAAAAAAAACTGTTAAAGATAATTTATATAAATCTATACTAAAATATAATGAAAAAATAGAAGATAAGTTTTATGCAGGCATTTCAATAAATTTATATTTTTTGGTATTTCTTACAACAAGAAGATTATAATAGCAATATTATCAATGCTGTTATTTACTGTTATATCTTATTTTGTAACTATATAACACACACGCACACACACACACTCACACACACACACACACTCACACACACACACACATATATATATATATATATATATATATATATATATATATATATATTAACTCTCATCTCATTGCAATCATTGCAGTATTTAAGCATAGTGTATTTTTCTTTGATAAAAATAATGCATCGAATGTGTTCTTCACATATATTTACATTTATTTAAAGATTGTTATTATTGGTATTATACTCTAATGCTGACCTGCACTATGAGAGCAGGGAATATTTAATACAATTCCTCTTTCTTCCTTTGTTCGCATTTCCCATTTTACTTCACAAAATTCTCCTTTCGCATTTTCATTACCAGTTTCTCAGCTTTCTATTTTTTGCATTTTTCTTTTCCGCTTGTTAACCAACATCAGCATTCTTCTTTGTCCTGGCCCCTTCGGTCTTTAAGTTATTGCTGATGACATCGAGCATATGGCACTCTTATTATGTTCTATAATATATGTAAAAATTAATATTTATATAATATAATATTTATATAATTAATGCAAATGCTTTGGTTTTGCAGAAAGACAGATTGGAAGGTATGACTGCTTTCGTAGAGAAACGAGCACCTAACTTTAAGAATGAATAAAAAGACTACTCGAATTTTATAACTCTATATGTATATATTTTACATTACCTTTGTAATAGGTAATATGAATAACCTCTTTATTTACATGCATTTGATATACTTAATGATATTTGATATATTCCTTATATGATGATTCCATTATTGTAAAATAAAGCAGTGCCACAAAATATGTATTTTTCAATTCAACGGAAGATGTGGAAGGGTTATGTAGATGTACTGAGTGGAAGGCTTTCAGAAATTTTAATAGTTTTAAAGTATTATTGAGTATTTATATAGTGTATTTACTATTCTCTTGTTATAGGCAAGCAAAAAACAATTCTAAAAGTTTAAAGCCTTGAATAAAAGAATGCCGTTACATGGAACGTTGGTTAGCTTCTAATAGGTTGACTTTGTGCAGAATACTGATTATGATTTCCGTTTATATCACCTTTTGTCAGCCAAAATATGAATACAATTTTAACTATTGTATAATATAAGTATTATAGGTCCTCATGTTATAGTAAAACTGAACAATGAGGTTGCACAATTTTTCTTTCCCGAGCCATATTTAATGAAAAAATATCATTAATATATTTTACACGTACCTGTATTAATAGCATAAATGATTTTCCATGGTGCACTATATTTTTATCGTAACTTGGTGTCTCTATTAAAAGGTTTCGCCCGCCATTGGGTTTCTGAATAAACGGACGTATCCATATCTTTTGCGATTAAACGTATCCATGTATTCATGTATTCTTCTGCGTACATCGTCATGCAAATATTGCAATTGCATTAAAATAATCCACTGGTTTAAGTGTATTAACGTGAATTAATAATTTTCATCAGCTCATATAAATAGTCTAATAAACTTACCGCAAATTTGATGAACGCCTTGCCGACGAATTTCAGTTCACGGTCCCAAATTTCGCGCATTGTGATTGGACAGGTCGGAAATAGTGGGAGATATTCATAAAAGGGTTCACGATAGTTACGCGGTGGTTTTTGAATGTCTGGTAATTTGAAAATGAATTGCTTTATAAACAAGTTTAATATTTTGGATGTTTTAATTATTTTGCTGTTTTTATTATTTTAAGTTATTTTTATTTCGTAATTTTAGCAGTGATTTGCTAACATATTATTTACTCCCCATTGCCCCTAGATAATTTGCAAACATGTTTGCATTTATCTAATAGAAATAATATTAGAAATATGTTTGCAAATTATTGCTGAAAACTACAAAAAGATACTTAGAGATGAAAAAAGCGTTGCAGAAATTTGTTGCACAGGTCATTTAACACGTTGACTGCGAAGGTCTTTGGACCTATTTCGTTTTTATATGCTGAAACATTTTGTTTAAAAAAATAGCTCTGTTCACACTGTATTATTAAAAAAAATAGTTTTATTTAAACAGTAATTCAATGGCAGTCGCATTGGTAAAAAGTGTTCTTTGGATCCTCATTCTATCCGTCGACACGTTGTCGACGCCCGCAGTCCAAGGGGTTAAGAGAAAAAGGCCAGAAACAACAGAAATTATAAGATTTTAATTAACACGCAGAAAAATTCTAGACCCGAGATTTTTTCTTTTTTTTTCTCCGTTTTTTGTAGTTTAACCCCCAATTTTGACTTTGTGTTAAATATTTTTGGTTAAACGGTAAAAAATACATTCGAAAACATATGTCATACACCCAACACAGATTACTTTTATATATTTTTGGACAAAAGTAATTAAAATTTATGATAAAAGTAGAAATTTTAAATAGGAATAGAATACTTTGAAAATAGTTGTCGAGTGTTATTTAATCTATTGGAATCATTTTTGGTCCTTTTTTCTGTTTAAATCATTGACTAAAAAGATATTTGAGAACAATTCATTAAGTCAATGTAAGTTTTCATTCAATCAGTCATATTTTAGTTTTACTATATTTTTCATTGCAAGAATGCAAGTCCTCATAAAATAAATGTATCATCAAATGTGCAAAAAATTTAAAATCCATTAGTTCAATTCTAAAGAAAAAAAAGTTTTAATTTATTTCCCGTGAATATATTATTTTGTAGCAATGCTGACCTGTTACAATATTTGCTATTATTAATTGATATGTCGTTATTTTTCAATTTCTTGTGTCGTGGTTTATTATTCATAAAATATTCATTTACTACACATTTGAGAGTGGAATATCACTGTGGTGTAAAATTATATTAAAATGTCTATTTCATGTACGAACATATAATTTACATAATATTTGATTTTGTTTTTACTTTGTGCATTAATATTCCTAATTCTGTTCACTGTGCAGACGATACAGTATAGCAATTGTTTAAGATTCGGTATGGAACTATTCTTGGGTCTAAACTTTAAACTATTAACTTTTAAAAAGGGTAATTTTCATTTCAACTATGCGTTATTATTAATATTGAACTATTTATGTTTCATTTTAAATCGATCCTCTTATCGTCATAAAATTTATTCTAATTATGCATTTGTTTTTCACAGGAATTAATCTTAGAAGAGATTTCTTTGCATTCGTAACCTCCACGAGTAAATCTGCTGACCGATATTTTCCATTTTAGCCATGTTTCTTTATACAAAGGTTAGTGAATTAATATAGACAACTATCCTAAGCTCTTTCTCCTACATGACATGTTACATGTTAATTGAATACTTATCTTCTAATTTTTAAAATTCCAATTTATTATAATTTTGTCAAGCTATTAACACCTGTACATCTAAATGCAAACACTCAATACTTTGAAATGTAGATTTTGTCTTTCTGGTTGTTATTAGACTCTTATTTTACGTGCAAATTACACAGGTGACAAAAAAAGTTGTCTGTATTAGGGGTACGGTATATGTTTTCTAATGTATTTTTTATCAATTTTGACCTATGTGAGGTCAAATTGAAGTGCCAAAATGCAAAAAGGGAAAAAATCAAAACTGATCAGGTAATTTTCATTAAAATCCTATTCTTCTTCAATATGATTTAATATAAATGTTTTTTTCTTGAATCGCAACGGATTTGTGCAGTTTTTTCATCTCTGTTGAAATACTTTTTGTAGCATCCAACAGCGCCCTGTAAACATATTTATCCATTGTTCTAGGTTTTCTGCAAACATATTCATTCCTTTTAATAAAAAAGTACTTTAGAAAATATGTTTCACCCCAATACAGACAACTTTTTTGTCGACTTTTGTGTTAATTAATTATGTCAATTATTATTCTCTTTTGGCGATTATCCAAAGGTAACGTATCTAAAATGTCGTTAGCGTTGAAACCTCTAGTTTGAGATTTCATGAATAAATAACTATAATAATTAAATAACTAATATTTGCGTTTGCAATTGTTCTGTTTTTTTTTTTTTATAAAAAACTTTGTCTCTGTAGAAAAAGAAAATAATCACGATGTATTTATGAAATTGAAATATGTGTTTTTAATGAGCGTCGGCCGTCCGGCCCGTTTCTCTAAATATAAATTGTACCGTTGTGCATGTGCAGTAATTAGGGGCCTCTCGTCCATTGTTGCTTTTTGACTGATATATGAAGTTCACGAGATTTTGACTAATTCGAGAATTATGCAAATTCGGCTACTTAACAAAGTGGAAAAGATTAATTAGTATGAAAGTGTTTGCCGGCGTGACGGACAGATGGAGAGATGGAAAGATCGAAAGACGAAATGAACGTGATATGACCTAATCTTTATAGTTTACAAATGTGTTAGAATGCCACGGTTGTAAATAACATTAATTCATTTCACTCGTCGTTCATTGTTATTCTAATAATAATAATAATAAATAACGTCAAATTTCAAACGGCGGGCGCACAATTTTTCATAATTTATATGGTTGGATATTTGATCGGATTTAATATTATATAGGATTTTATTTTTAACTTCCCGTAGGGTAAGTTATAGTAATCAGATATATACATATATATATATATATATATATATATATATATATATATTGGGTTGGGGAAAAAATCCATTATTTTTACGTGAACTTCAAGACTTTATTTAACATGTTTTGCATTGTCCGATTTAGGTCAAATATGCACCATTTTGTTCTATAATTTGTTGCCATTTTACATTTCAATTTTTCATCGGCAATATCGAGAACGCGGATCAACCGATTCGGATGATTCAACAAGGCATTTCATTCCTGATGGGGGACGTGCTGAATAGTTTTTGTCCAAGGCAGGTCCAGTCGTTTTAATGGTACGGGCATAGAGTGCCAAAATTGGTAATTCAGTTTTCGAGGTAACAGAGTGCCCGATTTGAATGATACAAAAAACATTTTACTTGTATTGACGAAATAAAGAATTTATTAAGTTATTGCCAAGGCAGGTGTAGCGGTTTCTGAGATACAGAAGAAAATGTAAAAAAAATGATATTTGGCGGTCTAAAATGATCATTAAACATATGCTCATCAAATTATCAGATATTTAGTAGAGATTTTAAATAGGAGTACTAAATTTGTTACATTATTTTGGGTTCCGTACCAAAATTATTAACTTTTAAATACGGTCCAAATAAATTTCAAAATATTCAGAATTTTTTTTTCAAAATTTTCAAAAATATACAAAGTTTTATTCTTCAAATATAAAATCTGAATTTACAATTTAGCTTAAAAATGTATATATTTTATATGCGTTATGCGTTTTTCTTAGAAATATATCCTCAGATGGATTCATTTGAAATCTCTTCTTAATGTAAACATTTTTAAGTGTTTTGAGCAATAAAATCGTCACTGTATAATATTTAAACGAATAAATAATATTTATTTTTAACTTCCCGTATGGTAAGTTGTTGTAATGGGCCGAAAATCGGAATTGAAAATTTTTACATTTCTCGACGTTTTGAAGGTTTCTGAACATTTTGGCATACTTCAGAAAAAATGGATGTGTGTGTGTGTGTGTGTATGTATGTATGGATACAAATTTTCGCCCACGTTTTCGGGCGTACGGATCAACCGATTTGAATGGTTCAAAAAACATTCGATTCCTATTGATAGGGAAAAGAGCTGATTAGTTTTTGGCAAAGACAGGTCAAGCCGTTTCGGAGATACGGAGCAAAGAGTGCAGAAAATAGAAATGGAATTTTTGAGAGAACGGAGTATCCGATTTGAATGATCTAAAAAACATTCAATTAGTAATGATTGGGAAAAGTGTTTATTAGTTTTTGGCAAAGGCAGGCCCAGCCATTTTGAAGATACGGAGCTAAATATGTAAAAAATGGCAGTTTTTGAGAGAACTAAGCGCCCGATTTAAATGATTCAAAGAACTTTCTGCTTGTCTTAACAAAATAATTGATTTTGAAAAAAAAATTGTTCTTTTTTTTTTTTTTTTAGTTTTGTGTATATCGAAAATATTTCAGATTTTATTTTTAATTCAGACTATAGTTCTAATATAAATAATTTCAACTCTGCAACTCAGTTTATATAATTCTTATAAATATTAGACAAGGTTACAATATTTATAATATTCTATTTGAAAACATTCAGTATTCCTCGAACATTTCGTTACGGTACGGGAAGTTCCAGCAATTTGCCTTAAGGCACGATGCCATAATTGCCTCAAGACAGAATTCCACAGCTACTTTATTTATTTATTTATTTACTATATATTATATAGTAATTATAATTTATTCTTCGATGATATTTAAAATAATTGTTCATTTATTAACTATTGATCAATATTTATTGATTATTAATTTTTGTTGCTCAAGTATTTAATTCTGGTACGGGAAGTTCCAGCAATAAATCGATGCAATTTGCACGAGGCACCACTAGTTCATAATTTAATCACATTAGAAAAATACTTTAAAAGGGAAAGTACCGAAATACTGATATCGATATTTTTTGTCGGATTGAAATTTTTTCAGCAGACAACATGTTTATATTGAAAGTGCACCTGGAGATCCTGTTTTCATAGAACATTATTTTTATTCACATTCCAATAAAAAAGTATCTTGGTTCTGATATTGATTCAAGTCGTTTGTTGAATTTAATTAGCAATTCAATTTTCGAAATGAATTATTATTTTATTAATGGTAAACATTTTTGAATCACATTCAACACGTTTTTAAGTAATTGCTTGACTCATAAGAAACATTTTGCAATTTGCCAAATTTGGTAAATTTGTCTAGAAAGTAAACGATTAATTTATATGAAAAATATTTTTGTGCTTTAAATGTGAAATTAATTTAGGTTTTCTAATATTTGTATACTTAGAATCAGAGAATATATTTGTTTGATAGTCACTTAAAATTTTATAATTATGGAAAGAAAAATTATAAAATTTGAAGAGATATTTTTTATATATATTTTTGAACAGCGATCGGAACTTGTGATGAATATTCTTAATAAAGTTGTTTTTAGAAGGCAACTCAATCGGTCAATCTCTATTTGACATACTTTTTTAATTTTTCAATAGAATTTTTCTAATGATTTTTAATTTAATGCAGCAATGCTAAGGAAAAATTAGTTTTATTTGTAAACATATTTCCATATATATTTTCAAGTAAAATCCTATTTACTTCTTGCTTGATATCAAACTATCCGGGGTGGGTATTGAATCCGGAACTTTCTCGTCAATGGTCAATGTTCTTACCAACGACTCACGGGGGTGCTCTCAGTGATATAATAATATTATTTTTATTATTTGCATAGTTAAAATTTTGCTTAAGATTGCATAAACATAACAATTCAAAATGATTATCTATTTTAAGTGTAATGTGAACAAAACTTTTCGTACCTCACAAGTATATTTAGTAGCTTTTGTAGCCTCTTAATGATCATACATAAAACAACAATAAAATAGTTTACATTAAATAAAATTAACCCGAGCACATACTCTTATGTTCAGGTACAAAATTAATAATTAATGCAGCTGGTTATGCGTTATATGTAAATCGCGGCATATCAGACCATATAATTTCATATATAAGTACATCATAACGAATAAAATAATCTTGAGAAATAAAACATTTGGATAATAGTCGGCTTGAATAATAACATTTGTGTGTTTATATGCTTCGTTGTTACAACAAAATGGAGATAGTAATCTACGAATCTCGGCGTGAGAAAACTCGCGTATCCGCACGTCAAATCAAATTGAAAATGTGAAAATTAACCGCCATTGTTTCGAAGGCGGCCGACGAAATTCATTGAAGAAATCTTCCAAATCGGGCAACCACGCGAGGAAATGGAAAAAAAAATTCTACCTGTCTAATTTCACAAGATGAGTGGATCGTTAATCTAATTAAGATTAAAATTAATTTGTGTGCCTCCAGTTTCAGTAAAACAATTCATATTATGCGTCGAATTATAGGATAGGGGAAATATGGTTGAAATGGTATATATTGACAAAATGACATAGTGGCCTTATTAACTTCCCGTAGGGTAAGTTATTGTAATCGTCCAAAAATCAAAATTGCGAAGTTTTACATTTATCGACGTTTTGAAGGTTTCTGAATATTTTGGCATACCTGCCAAAAAAAAAAATAGATGTGTGTGTGTGTATGTATGTATGGATACAATTTTTCGTCCACGTTTTCGGGCGCACGGATCAACCGATTTGAATGGTTAAAAAACATTCGATTCATATTGATTGGAAGATGTGTTCTTTAGTTTTTGGCAAAGGCAGGTCAGGCCGTTTTGGAGATACGGAGCAAACAGTGCAGAGAATAAAAATTGAGGTTTTGAGAGAACGGAGCATCCGATTTGAATGATCTAAAAAACATTCAATTAGTAATGATTGGGAGAAGGGGTGATTAGTTTTTATCAAAAGCAGGTCCAGCGGTTTCGGAGATACAGAGCTAAATGTGCAAAAAATGGCAGTTTTTGAGAAAACGAGGCGACCGATTTGAATGATTCAAAGAACTTTCTGCTTGTTTAAACAAAATAATTGATTTAGGAAAAAAAAATGTTTCAAAATTAAAAAAAAAAATTTTGTCAATTTTTTTTTGTATATCGAAAATAATTCAGATTTTATTTTCAATTCTGACTAAAGTTCTAATATACTTTAAACAAATAATTTCAACTTTGCAATTTAGTTTATATAATTCTTATAAATATTACAGAATGTTACAATATTTATAACTAGCTGTACCCGTTCACGCTTTGCCGTGATTTAGTTTAAATTAAAAAGTTGAACAATTTACCTATTCAACAATTTGTCTACTAATTTACCTATGAACCCGTTTATCAATCTACCATTTTACCGGCCTACAAATTTACCTGTCATTCCATTCTGCATGTCTACCAATTAACCTGTCAACCTGTTTATTTGTCTACATATTCGCCTATCTACCAGTTTTCCTCTCTACGATTTTACCCGTCCACCAGTTTACCTCTATAAATTCTCTAATTTATTTACATTATTTATTTACGCATTATAAAACAAAACTCAAATTGATTCTACGTTTTAGTTAGAAAACGTTTGTATGTGGAAAAGAAAGAGGCTGTTTTTAGGTTTTTCCCGGCAATTATTCGATCTTTTCTCGTCGTAAGAACCATCCTGGGACTTCAACGAACATTTAAGAAAAAGAATTGGCCAAATTGGTCCAAGCGTTGTTGAGTTATGCGCTTACCAACACATTTTGCTATTCATGTTTATATTATAGATACTCTATTTGAAAACATTTAATATTCCTCGATCATTTCGTTACGGTACGGGAAGTTCAAGCAATTTGCCTTAAGGCACGATGCCATACACCCTACTAGTTTAAAAATTGCCTAGTTTTAGTAACGTTTCCGCGACTGTACAACATGAAAAAAGCTATAATAATAAATAATCCTGTCTAAAAGCTATAATAATAATCCTGTGCGTATTTGTCCCAGTATTGTCGAAGCAGTCGGTTCAAATGTGTAAAGCGCCTTTAAGGGTTTATTTTGATGATGTTTTTGTTTTTTTTTGGAACTTATTTATTGTTAGTTGTAATTATTTCCATTAAAATTAATGAACTCATATTAGTACTAATGATTTCGATCAATCTCAATAATAAGGTATTTAATCGAATGTTTATTATCTATTCATTTTTGTTCACTTTCGGACAAAATGACAGACCTATATAATGGACAAAATGACATAGTATTTCGTAAGAACTACAGGTTATTCGAAGCCAAAAAAATAAAATTAAGACTTATCAAAGGCTTTTAACTTCATGTTTAACTACTTCCTAAAACAGAGCACAGGAACCACCGGTTGCGAAGAGACTTGCTTTGTGTCAAAACCCTCTGTTGTCGTTCTGAGCCCTAAGGTGGATTCCTTTTGGAATCATGCGTCATGTCCTAAATTGTATCAATAGATTTTTTTGTAAACTATCTCTTATAAAATTATTATCTCATGTTCTTACCCTATATGTCATTTTGTCCGTACTATGTGGACAAAATGGGTTTTGTAATATGTTGCATTCTTCTTAATAGATGTGTTATTATATTTCTACATCATTAACAAAATTTGTTGCTGGTAATCAATAATTTTACGATAAGTAAAAGCGATTGAGACCGATTAGAATATCATTAAATAAAGAAAAATCACTAAAGAAAGCAAAATACCATGCCATTTTGTCCGTATTTCCCCTAAATAATTTTTAACTATAAAATGTTTATAATTATACATATATTGAACACTATGATTAAATCCGAAAATGAATTCGATATTCTCGAGATTAGATATTCGAAATTATTAAAATAGGTATTGCTATTCACTAGTTTGCATTAACTGACTCTGACGCGATGCATATTTGATATAAGAATTGCGTAATTGAATATTTTATAAACAATATATACCATAATGGTTGTATTGAACAAATCTATGATTGAAATTTATTCACATAGGTTAAATTTTCTTTAGTAAAAGAGCAAAATGTAACAAAAATGCTGCCTATTGTTTTTCAATTGAGCGCAGTGGTATCATAAGCGTTACGTAAATAGGCTAGCACTAACTATAGTCCCGTGTTCGATGAAATAAAAATCATTAAATCGATCAAAACATTCACTCATAAATGTTAGACACTAGCTGTATCCATTCACGTTTCGCTGTGTTTTACTTCCAATTAAAAATTTGAACAAAAATGCATATTTGTTACATCTATCTGCTTATATGACTATATGTCTACCTCTCTGCTTGTCTACCAGTTTACCTGTCAACCAATTTACCAATCCACCGATTTTTCTGTCCAGCAACTTCACTGTCCAATAATTTACTACTATACTACTATACTACTTTACTACTATAATAGATAAGAGCTAATGTTATACACCGAATATTTGCCTCTTGTGAAAAACAATATGTTAAGACCAAAATCTAACAGCTTATAGGACAATGTGATTCTACGTAGTTCTGATTGCTGCGAATAATTTTTTTTTTCGATTATCAGCTTTCAAAAATGTATGTTGATTATGCGACTTAAGTTATATACGAGATTGGGTACAAGAAATACAATTATTTTATCTGTTCCAAAAAAGCTTTCTGAATGATTTAATATAATACTATTTTATATTTGGATAGGTTTTATGCATTTTATTAATCGTTAGCTAAAAGATTAAGAAATTTGATATTATATAGATAAAATGGAAAGTTTTTAGTGGAATCTCTTTAAATCTGGGTGTGCGATTATATTTTAAATCCGATTACACTTATTCTATTCTATTTATTATAGGAATAATACACTTAATGCTTATGTTAAAGTTTGTTCTAGTACAATTTTTGGCTCTTCTGGTATAATTCATTTTTTTAGAACATTAATGTTATTATTAGGGTAGAGCGGGGTTTAAAGGTCCGTGGGTAAAAAGGTTCACCACCGATATCTCAAAAACAAGTAAAGTTTGGAATTTTTTTTAACAACAATATTTGAAAGTATAGGGAAAAGATGTAAAGCTACCACTATAAATCTTACGACGTCGCAATCGGGAGATAAAAGGCAATGTTTGAAATTCTATAACTAAAGTATTTTCTTTCGTTGTTAGTTTTTGCTTGTTTGTCAGCAGTGTTCTTTAGTTTACGAAACCTTTAATATAATTTTTATGTATTTTGAGTATTCAATTGTTCTATAAGAGGTATTGTTAATTTTAAGTTGATTCAACAGATTTTTATATATCCTCTATAACAGCTTACATGTGGGACCAACTGAACCTCTACTCTGGCAAAGGTATAAACAATAAAAAAGTGAATTAAGCTAAAGAAAGCAATTTTACAAGAGATAATCGAATCAATAGTTATTCCAACTCCGCTGGTGAATATTTTTGACGAAATACCAACGGTGTAATTTTTGTAAAAATGTGCCCACGAAATTTTTATTTCGCATTGGTTAAATAATTTAGCTATTATTTAGCAAAATTCCTTTAAAATTATAAATAAGACTTTGTATCTGTTTGCCGATGGCTGTCCCTTTTCATCTAGCCTATAGGATAAAAAAGGATATATGACAAATTTTAGAAAAGTAGCTAAAAACATATTTCTATAATTAGGAATTAACTGTTAATTTTACTGAACATAGTTTGATAGCTGTTTATTTGCTGTTATGTTATGTTATGTATTGTAATGTAGTTGATTTGGTTTAGACAGTACAATTAGTGAAAGTCAAATTAGACATTTGTGCTCTGAGCCATCTTAATCAGTATTCTACCCGAAAGCAGGTAAATGACACTAGTTTTCCACATTATTTTGTGCCTCGAGATAATAATATGAGGATACTCTTTATTTTATTCTTATTCTTCTGCACAAATTTTCAATAACTTGCGTTATTATCACCTTGTTTTTCGATTTTTTCTCTAAAATACATAGTGATCAAAAGTTACGTCCTATTACAAGCATCGACCGTCATTAAAAATTTCCGCTAGGGCTTAAAGAGGTGTCTAAGAATCTACATTAGATTATATAAGAATGAACTATGCAATTTTTAAAAAACCATCTATTTTTATTTGTGTATTTTCAACAATTTATTGTAATATAATTTTTAGAACCCTAGTCTATCAATTTTAATTAATGAATGTTAATTACTATGTTATTAACGAAACCGGTTTATATTAAAGATGTATTATTTCATTATTTAACTCATTGATGTGGTTTTCTTGAAAAATTATACAGTATTGTCTAGAAGATTATTATCAAATATGTTATTCTAAACACCAGTAACTGATTTAAAGTTGAAACTAGTGGGGTGTATGGCATCGTTGAAACTAGGGGTGTACGGCAAATTGCTGGAACTTCCCGTAACGTAACGAAATGATTGAGGAATATTAAATGCTTTCAAATAGATTATCTATAATATAAAAATGAATAGCAAAATGTTTTGGTAAGCGCATAACTCAGCGCCTGGACCAATTTGCCCAATTCTTTTTTTTAAATGTTCGTTGAAGTCCCAGGATGGTTCTTACGATGAGAAAAAATCGAATAATTGCCGGGAAAAGCCTAAAAACAGCCCCTTTCTTTTCCACATACAAACGTTTTCTAACTAAAACGTAGAATCAATTTGAGTTTTGTTTTATAATGCATAAATAAATAAGGTGGATTAGAGAATTTATAAAGGTAAACCGGTGGAGGGGAAAAATGGCATAGAGGATAACTGGTAGATAGGCAAATATGTAGACAAATAAACAGGTTGACAGGTTAATTGGTAGACATGTAGAATGGAATGACAGGTAAATTTGTAGGCCGGTAAAATGGTAGATTGATAAACGGGTTTATAGGTAAATTAGTAGACAAATTGTTGAATAGGTAAATTGTTGAACAGATAGTAGTAACGTTAAACTAAATGTAACAAATACACATCTTTGTTCAACTTTTTAATTTAAACTAAACCACGGCAAAGCGTGAACAGGTACAGCTAGTTATAAATATTGTAACATTATGTAATATTTATAAGAATTATATAAACTGAATTGCAAAGTTGAAATTACTTGTTTAAAGTATATTAGAACTTTAGTCAGAATTGAAAATAAAATCTGAATTATTTACGATATACAAAAAAAAAAGTTTTTGAAAAAAAAATTAAAAAAAAATTTTGAAACAATTTTTTTTGTTAAAACAAGCAGAAAGTTCTTTGAATCATTCAAATCGGTCGCTTCGTTCTCTCAAAAACTGCCATATCTCCAAAACCGCTGGACCTGCCTTTGCCAAAAACTAATCACCCCTTCAAAAATTGAAGGTTTTTTAGATCATTCAAATCGGATGCTTTATTCTCTCAAAAACTTAATTTTTATTTTCTGCACTCTTTGTTCCGTATCTCCGAAACGGCCTGACCTGCCTTTGCCAAAAACTAATCAGCACATCTTCCAATCAATAGGAATCGAATCGTTCAACCATTCAAATCGGTTGAACCGTGCGCCCGAAAACGTGGACGGAAAATTGTATCCATACATACATACACACACACACATCCATTTTTTCTGAGGTATGCCAACATGTTCAGAAACCTTCAAAACATCGAGAAATGTAAAAAATTTTAATTTCGATTTTTGGACGATCACAATTACTTACCCTACGGGAAGTTAATATACTTTATATGATTATATTTATAAATATATAAAAAATACCGGTGGTATCAATGATGCATAAATTATCTTTAATTATATGAAAAAAACAGTGCCCTGTCAGTGGTCAGTGGTATAATAATTTTAAGTTTAATTATAATTATTCATAAGATTTTCTATACATTTAGTAATTTATTACGACACTGCCCGCTCGTCACGTTCTAAATTTGAGAATTGCAATAATTCAACAATATAGGTCTCACTTATTTACATAAGGCTCTTGTATTATAATTTTCCGTTTTCCTAGTTTAATGCGCGTAACACTTTCTCAGTCTATTTCTATAAGTACGAAAAGATGTAATTAATTGCATTGAATTCTATATTAATATTTAAATGAATGGAATATATTCGAGATTCACGAATTACATATTGAGCGTAACGGACAGATGTAATTAGCACACACTAAAAGCCATTTCGAGATCTCTATCGCCTCTGTGTCAGAAGGTGTGAAATTATGCGGCCACTCGATGGGAACTCGCTCGACATTTCTCTCATTTCTTTCTTTTCCATCAACCCAGGCACCGCGGGGGGTAAAGGCCAATGGAAGGAATAAGTTATTACTTTAACTTATCTTATAGTTTATTTTATAACATAGCTCGAAGAGGTGTGCGACAATTTACAAATTTTGATTGGAGGTTACAAAGTCGAAGGCCTTAATCCAGCGGTTTCCAACCTTTTCTTCCTTTCGAATGAAAAAAATATTGCGCCCCCCCCTTCTTATTTTTCTAACAATTTAATTTAAATATACTTAATATAACTGAAATTATGCCAAATAATACACAGTATTATAAAAAATATACATACAAACATAACTATTTATTATAAGAATTTTCTGTTTCACATAAGTAAGATCTCACAAATGGTAATAGAATTTCTAAAGCATTATTTGTCAAAGTAGGAAAATCGTCCTTTACTGGTAACCAAAACTCAACAAAATATTTTCATCCTGAAACATCTGCTTCAATATGCTATCACTAGATAAATCAATTATCATTTTCTGCTCTGCTGTTGAATGACCAAAATCATCATGTTTCTCAATGACAAATGGATTTCTAATCCATTCGTATTTGGATGTAATTAGATAAAGTAATGCGAAAATTGGTTTCGCAGACTAGTCATATGACTGATATAATAATAAGATCTTAATAAGATTAACTAGTCATAAGACTGATATAAGAATAAGACTTACTTCTATTTCATCAGTAATCTTGTCTTTCTGAATAAAAGCACGAATTTGAGATCCTTGCATTGATTTATTTATATCGCTAAGTCTTTGAAAAATATCAACTAAATACGCAAATTTTGCGAGGAACTTTGTGTCCTAAAACAAGATTGCTCCGTCTCTTTTGTTATCAGCAAGAAATATAGCAAATTCTTTTTGAGCTCAAACACTCTTAGAAGTACTTTAAGTATTTTGCTGATTTGTTTTTGACACTTACTCAGCATTTAAAAATAATATTTTTGAAATAGCTTCGTGCCCCCCTTGGAACGGTATGGCGCCCCCCAGGGGGGCGCGCCCCACAGGTTGGAAATCACTGCCTTAATCTGTTAGCAAAAAAGCAAATAGACACATTTTAATACTAAGAAAGCAAACATCTTTATCATATTTATTTTTATTAACTTTTAGTAGGGTAAGTTATAGTAATCGCAAAAAATCGAAAATGACAATTTTTATATATATTTACATTTCAAGACGTTGAAGAGTTCCGACATACTGACATTACTTGCTAATAAAAATTGATGTATGTGTGTGTGTAGTATGTATGTATGTATGTGCGGATACAAATTTTCGTCGACGATTTCGAGAACACGGATCAACCGATTTGAATGATACAAAACACATTCGATTCCTAATGATGGGAAGACGTGCTGATTAGTTTTTGGCAAAGGCTGGCCTAGCCGTTTTGAAGATACGAGGCAGAAAGAGCCAAGAATGATAATCTAATTTTTGAGAGAACGCAGCATCCGGTTTGAATGATTAAAAAAACATGTTACCTGTATTGACGCAGGTATAGTTGAATATTTGGGAAGGTAGGTATAGCGATTTTAGAGATACACAAAAAAAAAATAGAAAAAAAAGGCATTTTGTGGTCAAAAATGATCATTTCGCATATGCAAATCAAGTTATCAGATATTCTATAAAAATCATAATAATAAGTACAAATTTTATTTACATTTATTATATGAGTCATTATATCAAGATTCATAATGTTTAACAGGTAATGTTTAACAGGACTTCAACGCGGGGCTTACAGCTACATAACGCGCGACTGCTTTGAAAAAAATTCAAAAATTAAAAAAAACATTGAAATATAAAAAAATCAAATTTGCCAATAAAGTACATTTTTATCAAAAATTCAAAAAATCTGTACAATTAATTTATGAGTGATTAAAAGTATTCCGAGTGGATTGATTACACATAATTGAAAACGAACGAACACTCTCTATCGTTATACCAAGTAAATCGTCTAATTTTAATTTGAACAAATGTCAAAAAAACTACATTTTCCCAAACTTTGATGAATTTTTAGAATTAAACTACTTGTCGTAAGGCCGTAATATTTCAGTAAGTTCTATAAGACCAGGATATATATCGCCAAGAAAAAGTTCCATAAAAATCGGCTTAATTTTTTTTTTAAACAGTGAATTACAAGAAAACGTCGCGATAGATTTTCAACTAAAACTAATCAGTATCATTCCCAAATGATATCTTTCGAACAGTTTTTCATTTTTGAAAATCGATTCGGTAATATGAGCTTAAATGTGGACGAAAAGTTTAACACCTTTTTTCAATTTACAAAGAAATGGCTCGGCCGATCGCTGCGCAAAACTGACAAAAAATAATCCACATCAAAATACATCGATTAGCTTTTAAATTTTTGAAATCGGTTCAGGCGTTTTTGAGCAAACGTTGATGAAAGTTGTAATTTTTGACAAACGCCAAAAAAACGACACTATTTTTTGCAAACTTTGACGATTTTTTAAAATTAAACGACTTGTCGTAAGACCGTAATATTTTAGTATGATCTATAAGACTATGGTATCTACCGTCAAAAGAAAAAATCGTGAAAATCGTCGAAAAAAAAATTTTAACACCTTATTACAAGAAAACGGCCCGACAGATGTTTACCAAAAACTAATCAGGTCGATTCCCAACGTGGACGAAATTTTTTTCACTTTTCTGCGATTTACAAAGAAACGGCTCGGCCGATCGTCGCACAAAACTTAGAAACGCTAGTCCTCATCGAGATACATCTAATGGCTTTTAAATTTTTTAAATCGGTCCAACCGTTTTTGAGAAAACGTCGATTTACGCAAAAAATGTGTTCACACACACACACACACACACACACACATACTTTTTCCAAATTTGGTCTCATTCGATTCAGAATGGCTTGAAACGTCAAGAAAACATAAAATTAGCAATTCGGATTTTTTTATGTAAACATAAACTTCTCCTTCGGGAAGTTAATAACGGCAATTTGCCTTAAGGCACGATGCCATGCACCAATAGTTTTATATATTTTTAATAGCAATCAGAAATTGAGTCCTGTGAGAACTGTGGTGATTTCAAAAGTTACGAGACTTTGTCCAAACGGTTGTCCAATCAATATATAATTTATTATTACCTATTGCTAACTACATTTCACAGTGAAAACTGATCGCACTGCTGCCTGACATTAGGCTGTCCCAGGCGTGCCTAGCTTTAACAAGTAAGAAAATAGAAGTCCGATGCAAAAAAGCTCTAGCAAAAGCAAGCATGACATACAAATAATTAAATTTAGAGAATGTTGTAACACATGTACAATGTGTTCGGCAAAATAAGGTGATATCAAATTTCGCTTCCAACGTACATTCGATTATGGATTTTTTTATTGTTGCTGTTTTGGTACACATAACTCGAATGTTCATAGTGCCAAGTTGACAATTTTTGAATAGTGTCAATTTTGTTTTGATCCGATTTTTTTAATTTTAGAAAGACTGTGTTGGTATATGTATACTTACACTTTTTTGCTCCCGAAGTTATCAACAATATTACAATCAGCCAGTGACTTTATTAGATCTTATAGAGACACATTAAATTCTTTTTAGCACTGATTACGCAAGAAGCAATTTTTTTAATGATCATTGTTTTTATTCAGTTATTTGCTTATTTATTTATTTATTCAAATGATCAATACTTAAATATATCATGATGATGTTTGTGTCACTCAGTATAAAAAATCACAAATTGAGATTTACATCACAATTAATTGGATTATTGAGTTAATTAAAAAGAATTAAAATTGCAAATAAATTTAAATTATATAATGATGAATAATCTATAATATTGTGATTGCATATATATAAATATATATATATATATATATATATATTTCTATATATATATATATATATATATATATATATATATATATATATATATGGCGCGGTCTTGTGTGGGTCGCAAGTTCTAGCCGCCACTCTGGCGATCAGACATCGGGAAGCAGCGATGTCAATTTTCACTTGAAAATCTAGATTAAAAATATGTTTCAATTGATAATAAGCCCACTTCAGGCCCTACGGTGAGAAATGGAAATGGAAAACCTCTCACACTATTCTTTCTGAATGGAGTAGGGCAGTACTACCCGTATATAAAGCGTGAGGTTTTTTTCAGATGGTGATTCTGAGATTCAACCATCTCATTGCCATCTTTCTATAAAAAAGGAACAAAAAAAGAACGAATTATACTTGTACCTGTATTATTTCTGCATAGTTAGTAATCAAATTTCGAGCATGAGCACCTCTATGTAAAAAAAGGTCAACGATTTCATTCTAAAGTCTATTTAGATGGTCAACAATTTTATTTTAAAATCTATTTATCTAATTCTTCCATTTTTCATATTTGCTACATTTCCATAAACGCATGCCTTTCAAAATTCAAAGTTCATCAGATGCTAAACATTTGCAACCAAAACGAAAGTTACAATTCCTTTTGTCGGAATAAATTAAACACTGACTCCCCATTTTCCATTTTTTTTCTATTAACATTTGTATCTATTTTTTTAGCAAGTTCCGTTTCAACTTAATTAGCTCGTAATTTGTCGTCAATAATGCCCAATAATTAATTTAATCTTTTACATGTTTGCGCTTACGGGATTGAACACTAGATGATTTCTTTTTCGATTACACGTTAACTTCAAAGAAAATATTTAATAAGAGATTAAGCAATATCCAGAACAATAATTTACTAATTTGCAGAGTTATTAATCGGTTAATTGTTTCTACTGATATGACATTGCAAATTAAATATGCTTTTTGTGTCTTCATATCCATATTAAAGTTAGATTATTTATTATAACCTAATAAGTTTTCTTGAGTTCATATTTTTTAAAAAAATCTAAATAATATATAGTTAATTTTATTTCCGAATCTCTTTTTGGTGCCCCCTAAGACGTGCGCCCGCATTTTTCGCATTGCATTCAAGGTAGAACCGGCCCTGTATATATATATATATATATATATATATATATATATATGTATATATAATTTTCTCTGGATAAGCACTCTAAATTACTGCTATAAATCTAATTGTAAATCACCTGGTTGCATGGAACTAACAGTTCGATGATAAAGCAAATATATATCCTCTTATTCAGCTTTGTAATATTTAAAAATTAATTTAAATTTTGTACATAATTAATTGTTTCCGCAATTAGTAGCTTGTAAAACATTTATGGATTTTATAGAAATTGACCTATATAGTCATTGACCTATATTTATTTTAAAATAATATCTAATATTTTTGATGCATCGATTCAGGAGTATTCTTACAGAATTATTTTATACTCATTTTCTAGTTTATTTCACTAGGTGTAATAAAATATTATTTTAATTAGACTAGCATTTGTTTTACATTTGCATAAATTCCCAATCATAATTTGATCCACGATCGTTTTTTTTGCTTTCGTATTGTTATTGTTATTTATCAGATTGCAAATTAGTAAATTTTTTACTTAAACTTTTTTAACGAGAATGGATTAGATGATAATCTTGAAATAACAATTTCCCATTAAGTTTATTAACGATTGTTATCCTCGATAAGATTTCTGCCAATGTATATATAAAATTTAATTTCTCATTTTAAAAGTAGACGAATGAGACTTGAGATGGTATCAGTTACATTTATCATTGTTTACATTTTTCATGAAGAAGGCGCTTGTGTGATTACTTACTGTTTGCAATGAAGAACAGCTAATGATGAATTTCCTATGTGCAATTTTCTTTAAGAAACGAATTGGGGAATTCAGAATAAAATAGAATGATTTATATACACACACGTATTTTATATTTTTAATTGTTTAATGTTATTAGGTTTCTAATACAAAACCGTTGTTATCAAATTAAAATAATACCTAAAAACTTGTAAAATTATTAAGCCTTTTGCTTATTAAGCTAAGAACATTTCATGAAGATACTGCTTACTTAAACCCACTTTGTGTTTTTCAATTTGAGCACAAACTTTGGAGAATTGTATTTAACCATGATTTCTTTTTTTATAACAAGAACAACATAAAACGCTCTTCATTAAACTGGTGCCAGTAAAGAATTTTGCACACATACGACTTAAGTTTCCAGATCTTGTTTGAAACTTCACATATCATTTACTCTTACTTCTCTATATATATACTCTTAATTCTCTACTATCTACTCTTACTTACTTTTCGAACTGTTTCACAAAGTCGAGCAGCCTTTCTTAACATTTGCTTAGTTGACTAAATAGTTTCATTTAATAGTATCAAATGATGTAATTTATTATTGTCAGGCAAAATATAACTGCAGTACGACTTAAGTCATGGTAGGACTTGAGTAACCTCACTTTACTTCATATTTTCTTCTTTATTTTGCAAAATTAAGAAAATATAATAGACAAAATCTACAATTATTAATTTTGTCTACACTTTGCTGTTTTTACTTGACACAAATATAACATTGATAAATTTAAAATATAAGTGTTTTTTTTAAATTTATTTACTCAGTTTAGTTTCTTGCAATACTACGCAAGAATTCAGCAACTCATTCTACTTGTGGGTCATCACAAGTACCACATTTACAATACTTTTGCGAATCAAGTACACATTGAATGTAAACATTGGTAAACAGCTATTGCAGCTACTGTATACAAAAATTGTATTTATTTTTTCAAATTAAAATATACTAATTTTTATACTATTAACAACATCAGAACCCAATAGCCCTATAAAGATTGTTGTGATGACTTCTTAATAACGTGGCTTTATAGATGGTCACCCAAGGGTTGGCCCACTTTACCCATGACTTCATGGGTCGCAACTTGTATAAAGCTATTTTTTGGTGCCTAATGTTTTACTTTTTATCGTATTCACGTCATATAATATATTATTGTCTATGTTTATGGGTATTTAAATGTTTTATTTAAACAAAAACGCTAAAAATGTAGGTGCAGGTAGTAAATGTTAAGAAGCGAAAACGAAGTGAAACATCGTGATTTTGCCGATTTGGTCGAAGAACTAACACCACATTTGTTAAAAAATAAGCAGATAAAGAATGATTAAATAAGTAAAAAAATAAAAAATTTACAGACTTAATCGAACACAGATGTACGAGGGTGTGCTGAACAGTTTCCGATCTATCAATGATACAAGATTTTTTCCTTATTTTTTTTATTTATTTTTCTGCATTAACTCCTTATAACACAACACACTTCTAGTGATGCTGCCATCTCTGTAACCCATCCAAATAGTATTTGGCAAATTTTTGTTCAAAAATTGCTCACAAAGATTATTACCACCTTATTTGACAAATCTTTGTCAGATGAGTTATATTTTTAGATAAAAAAACAAAAAAGAGTTGCTTGGCGGCAGATCTGGATTTTTGTCAGGGCAAAGACAACGACGCGTTGTCTTAGTGAAACAGGATTTTCTTCTCATGCAAATGTGGCCGTTTTTGCGCCTTTAGGTTGTCAAGTAATGATGCGTAGTATGCTTCCGCAATGTTTATCCTTTTTGAAGATAATTTATTTAAAAACTCAGACTTATTTACGCTTAAGAAGTGTTAAAAATGTTCTTTCGAACATGGCTTTGGTCTAACGTGAGTAAACGCGGCAGCCAACGCGCGGACTACTCTCTCATGTGTAACTTTGATATGAGTATACAAATACGTTTTTTGAACATTTTCATAACCTCACCTCTGCTATTTCTTTCATAATATTCGTCTAACACCATTTTGTGAACTTTACTAATGTTATTATCGGAAGTTGAAGTTTTTGAACATCCCGAACGATCATCGTCTCCCCGTTTAAACTCATCATCCAAAATTTCAATATGATGAAAATATGATATGATGTGATGAATTTTGAATATTTTTAAAAAAATGTGGTTTTAGTTTTCCCATCCGGCATCTCAATTAACATAATTTAAAGAAAGTTAGACGGCGGCAAAGGCAATTTTCAGTTGGAAACATATTGACTTCTACGTTTCAAGTAAAAACCTGTGACACTGCTTGACTGAAACTTCATAGATTTAACCACTAATCCATGTGGGAACTCATATTCAAAATAGTTCAATTTTGTAAACTGTTTAACCTCAATGTGTTATAAGTTAGAGCGGGGCCAGGGGCCCAATTTGACTTCTAGCAATTATACTGTGAAAACCAAAAGTAAACAACTATGGATCTATGCTCGGATAAAAAAGTTTCAGATAATAATTCATTGTACAAATATGTTTGTTTTGCTTTTTTCTAAAATTTGTCACCTGTCCTTTTTACCCCATGAATAAAATAATTCACTTTTTTAGAATATAAAATTAATGAACAAACAATAATAAAATTATATTAGAATACTACAATAATAAAATTTACTAAATTATTTAAATTACTTAATATCTAAAACTAAATTAGATCTTATACATAAATAAAATGAAGACAAGTAACGTACACTAAATATATAATTTTTTTTCTTATATAATTATTTTTTATTTTTTCAAATATAAGAAATAGACAGTTTAAACATATGTTGCACAGTGCTGGATATTATATTGTTGAATTGTAATATAAATTTTATAAACAATGTAGGTGGCTGATGTACTATAAGGTCGATGATGCAAAAATAATTTTTTGCATAAGCCAGTAAACACTGCCGTGTAAAGCGAGATTATAATGTAATATTTAACAATCGTATGTTATATGATTCATTCCTGATTTCCTTTCCAAGTGCGGTTCTTGTGTCTTGTGTCCTCTCTGCCGCTAATCAAATCGTACGAAGATCATCACCTCGTCGTCGTCGCGTAACCCAGTGACATCGTTGGCGGTTCGCGCTCTTGATTAACTTCCATTGTCTCTTCGGAGACGTCGAAAAAATCGTTTTGTTGTTAATAAGCCCGGAATTGTTTAAGTCGTCAGCGCGAATTTCAATTGTAGACACACGTGTGAGAAAACACTAAATTTCCTCTAATAATCAACGACGACCCACAAAATACCGAAACTACCGTACTGCGAACAGTTCCAGTACCATTCATCTGTACTTTATTACTTTATGTTTTTATTTCGCATGCCTTATGTTTAATTTGACAAGATAACGTTGGATGTATGATCTTTATCAGATGAGAAACGTTAACGTCTTTATTTTGATTGTTTGCATTAAAAATTGGCGAAATTGCGCTTTTATGGCGCTTACATTCCGCTTGCTCACTTTCGTGAATTTTTGCTCGACTTGGTTTTTACAAAGTGTGAACATGATTTGTGACTATTTTATGCATGAAATATATTCATTTTACATACACATAAATATTAACAGTATAATAGTATAAGAAATAAGTTTTTTATTAAATATATTTCTTTTGAAGTTGATGAGATGTTTAAAACCAACCCTCTGAATTGGTTTGAAACAACTCGTCAACATGGTTGTTGACGGTTTGCCAAATTAAATATATAATTCTTTTTTAAAACTATGACTGCAAATCACACACACACTGTTGTTCAGTGTGTGTGTGGTTTTATTGTTATTTTTTTTAAGGCGGAGGGATAAGGATGTTTAACCAGCTATCATCTTGATGCTTACGACGTCGCTATCAGGTTACAAACGGTCAGTTAAAAAATCCATAACAAAATTGTTTTCTTTCATTGTTAGTTTTTTTATTGTGAACACCGTTCTTTAGTTTACGAGACCTTAATATAATTTTTAAGTATACGTTATTCAATATTTATTATTAATTTTAAGATAAATTCAACAGTTTTTTTTATATAACCCCTATAACACCTGGATGGGGAAAAAAGGACTAACTGAACCTAGCAAAAGTGTAAAAATAAAAAAATAGCATATAAAAAAGTAAATTAAGTTAAAATAAAATTTTATAAGAGATAAATTAAATAAATAGTTATTTCAACTATGCTGATGAAAGATATTTACAGTGTTATCTCTGTAAAAAAATGTACCCATGAAATTTATATTTTGCAAAATATAAATTTCTTATGCATATTTTTTTACAAAGCAGAGTTAGAATAACTATTAATCTATTTTTTTAAATTGTTTTTTTAAACTTTATTTACTTTTTATTTTACAATTTGTTATTGTTTACACCATATTAAAGTTGATCCTTTTTACCCCACCCATATGTAACCTTTCATAGAGGCTATATTAAAAAATCTGTTGAGAATAACTTCAAAATTGCAATATATCTTATAAAACAATCAAATAACATATACCTAATAAATATATTAAGATCTCGTAAACTAAACAACAGTGCTCACGACCAAAAAACTATCAACGAAAGAAAATTCTTTTGTTATATATTTTGAAAAATAGCCGATCTCTGATGGCGACGTAGCTTGATTTAAGACGATGGCTGGTTACACGCCTTTTGCTCTCTACCTTCAAATATTCATTTTAAAAATTTCTTAACTTCACTAGTGTTTGAGATATTAGTGACGGACTTTTAAGCCACGCTCTACTCTATATATAACCTGAGATTTATTAAGATGTATTATAGTTTACTTGACGTAAAAACGTATCGGTTTTACTAATTATGTGTGTGTATTGTTTTAATGTGAAATTGAAGGAATTTGCGTTTTAACTCTTTCACCTTAAGGATCGCGCAGTAGTTCAATAATTTTGGAACTATAGATTTTTTAGTTCCAGTTATTATTTTATTTTAGTTGATTTCGTTTGTTAGTGAATTCACTATGTAGAGGAAATACGAACAAAATGACATTGCGGCCTTATTTAAATTTAAATTTGCAAGTTTTAGTAACGATTTCGCAACCGAATAATATGAACAAATCTATAATAACAATCTTGTCAGATGTTGAGCGTCATTGTCATAGTCTTTGTCGTAGTAATCAGTTCAAACGTGTTTCGCACCTTGAAGCGGTGTCTTTCTAAATACAAATCAATTAACTTGTGCTAGTACTAGTGATTTTGTTGATCAATTTGTGATCAATTTTGTTGCAATGATCAGGTGTTTCGTTTATTTTCGGACATTTTTGTTCCATATCGGACAAAATGACATACTTAATACAATGGACAAAATTACATAGTACTATTTCGCTACTATTACAGGACCAAGAATAAAATTAAAACATGTCAAAGGTGATTGGCATTTAGCTTCTACTCCAGATATTCAAGAAATACTTGCCAAAAATAGACCAAAATAAAATGGTAAAAAGAAGAGGCTAGCATTTGTTGCAATATCCTCCTTCAGTCCAGGGTCCAGCAAAAAGTGGTTATAATGTATGACTTGTACCCTTTGGGGTCATGTTTCATGTGCTAATGTCCCAAAAGAGGACGAAACGGTTTATTTGTAAACTGCTTTCTTAATCTCAATATATCATTCTCTTATACATACTATATGGACAAAATGGTTTTTTAATAGGTTTTTTTCCATTTTTCCTTGATAAATATGTCAATGAACTAAATGATGACCAAAATTGATTGAAACTGGTTATGAAATCATTAAGTAAATAAATATCATTATAAAGCAAAACGCCAAGTCATTTTGTCCATACTTCTCCTATATCTTAATTATTTAAAGTATAATATCTATAAATAGGCTTGCAAATTTAAAATTTGTTGGTTTTGTTTGTCGATTCATATTTTAAATTAAATCCAGTATAATTATCGCTAATGACATATCCAATGAGAACATACACAATGTTACTCGCACCTAGTTAGTTTTTATTAATGCTTCTGTAATTATGTGATTTTTCCTTAAGTTAAATTATTTCCTCGAGTTAATTAACGTAGATAATTAATTATTTTATTTATAACCTAAAAGAAACAAATCAGGTTTGGTCAATTTCTAGTAAGGCTTTATTTTTTTCGATACTACAATATTAATAAAAAATATACTTTCTTTACATTCTATATATTTTTTCTACAAAAAGCGGCATTATTTTTATTTGATGTGTGTCAGTTCTGTCCGACTTCCGATTGATTAATTTTTTACTTCATCTTTTATTGATAACATTGTCTTTTTCTGTCAAATACATAGTCTGCGCATTTTTATGCGACCGATTTGCTTCTATTTAGTCGCTTGCGCTTCCGTGTAGAAAAATCCTTGTTTTTCATCATATTTTTATTGGACGTCTCCCACTTAATACATTTTGTAGCGATTTATAAACCGCGCGGGTTCTGAAACTTTAGAATTATTTTTATTTAAAGTAGTAAGAAAATATTGAGAATTTTTAAAATTTTATTTATTAGAATTATTCCGTTAGCTATGGAAATATTTTCAAAAATATTTACTGCACGCTTAGGATCTAGAGTAGAGTGACTTTAAATTTTTTGTTTCCTAATACTTCCCTACCAATAGTTCTTCCATTATTTAGCTAACAGAAATAGACAAAAAAATATATACTCAATTTTCCCTATACTGGTTTCTCAAATTAGAACAAATTTAACTAGTTGGTATTTGTATTTTGCCTTGAGGCAAGTTACATGAATTTCCCGATATGTGTAAATAATCGACTTTATCAATAAAAAATAAATTAATTTATGAGTGATTAAAGTATGGAAACGAACGAATACATTAACTCGGAATATTTTCTAAGAGCAAATTTTCAAAAATCAACGATTTTTATAATTGAATCCGTTTTCATAGGACTTTATTGCTTTAGTTTGTTCATTAAGACCAAGTACTCTATCGTTATACCAAGTAAATCGTCTAATTTGAAATTGAACAAACGTCAAAAAAACTACTCATTTTCTCAAACTTTGATGAATTTTAAAAATTAAACTATAAAATATTTCAATAAGTTCTGTAAGACCATGATGTATATCGCGTAAAAAAAGTTCCATAAAAATCGGCATAATTTTTTTTTTTCAACAGTTAATTACAAGAAAACGGCTCGGTAAATTTTCACCTAAAACTAATCAGCATCATTCCTAACTAATACCTTTCGAACAGTTTTTGATTTTTCAAAATCGATTCGGTAGTATTAGCTTAAATGTGGACGAAACGCTTAAGACTTTTTCCCAAATGACAAAGCAAGGGCTTGGCAGATCGTCGCACAAAACTGACAAACGATAGTCCTCATCGAGATACATCAAATGGCTTTTAAATTTCTGAAATCGGTTCAGGCGTTTTTGAAAACGTCGATTAAAGGTCTAATTTTGACAAATGCCAAAAAAACGAAACCAATTTTTAAAGTTAAACGAGTTGTCGAAGGGCCGTAATATTTTAGTATGATCTAGAAGACTATGGTATCTATCATCAAAAAAATAATAATAAAAATCGTAGAAAATTTTTTTTAACACTTTATTACAAGAAAACGACCCGGCCGATCTATACCAAAAACTAATCAGCACGATTCCCAACCAATATCTTTCGAACGGTTTTTGAATTTTCATAATCGATTCAGTTTTCGAGAAAACGTCGATTTACGGCAAAAAATCTGTTCACATAAACATACACACACACTCACATACTTTTATCAAATTTGGTCTCATTCGATTCAGAATGGCTTGAAACATCGAGAAAACATAAAATTAGCGAATCGGATTTTTTGATGAAAATATAAACTTCTCCTTCGGGAAGTTATTAATAAGTATCCTGCAAGTTCCTGGAGCAAAGACGCAGTTTCATCTCATATTCTCTGTGATATTAAATCTAAATTTTAATTTATTAATGCCATACTAAACTTTGAATTTTAAGTAGGTTTTACTAGTTTGGCTGGTCATTAATATTTAATCTTTGGATCAGTATTCTCAGTTGTTTTATTTTATAAGCACACTTTTTGTAATTTGGGTCCACTTTGATTCTTTACGTTTTAAGAGAAGTGTCTTAAATTTTTCTTCAGGATTGATATCTCATATTTGTATTTGTTATTGTTTTTGATCTAAGCATAGTATTTTCCTAATTCGCTCCTCAATCAAGTTCTTAATCATAATCGTAATGGACTTCTTCTTTCCATTCCTTGAGGATCATTGGTATGGTCACAATGAGCAAGTTCGATGATGACTACATTTCTCTGAAAGGGCTCTCGACATCCGACGATGTAGTTATAGGCTATGGACACGTGCCATGGTAACCGCTAGATACATTTCAAAATAACCGACAAAAACAATTGCGGAATCTATTCAGAATTGACGATAACTCGTGTACTATTGCTTCTTGGGACTTATCTCCGCATAGCTCAACTTCAATTAGGCTCTTTGCACACTGACCAACAAGGATGCGCTAAATGCATTATTTTATACTTTTCTTAATAATTTATCTAAATTAAATATTATTTTTTACGAGGAAGTCACACGTCCACAACCCAAAATTATTTGATCTTTTACCACAAACCTCTGTTTAGTAATAATTATTATAGTAATTATATATTTTTGAATTAATTAGTAATTGGTCGACTAGCAGACTGGTAGACAGGTAAACTGATAGACAGATAATCAAGTAACCAGATAAATTGTTTAACTGGTAGATAGATGCATACGTAGACAGATGAACAGGTATATCAGTCATGTGGTGGACAGGTAAATTCGAGGATATATGAAATGGTAAATAGGGCTACTTGTAGAAAGACGAATATGTAGACAGGTAAACAGACTGACAGGTTAATTGGTAGATATGTAGAATGGGATGACAGGGTCATTGGTGAATTGGTTGACAGGTAAAATGGCGAATTTATAAACAGGTTGATAAGTAAATTGGTAGATAGGTAAATTAATAGACAGTTAAATTGGTGAACAGCTAGACTAATATGTAGACAGATGAGCAGGTTGACACGTACATTGGTATGCAGGTAAAATGGTGGAATGGTCAATAGTGTGATATGTAAATTGGTAGACAGGTATATTGATAGACATGTTAATTATTGTTCAGGTAAATTGTTGAACGAGTATACGGTAAACAGGTAAATCGGTGCCCTCGTAAATTGGTTGACAGGTGAATTAAATGAAAGGTAAACCGGTAGACAGGTAGGGAGGTAGACAGATAGTCATATGGATTGGTAGACTAGATGTAACAAATGTGCAATTTTATTCAATTTTTAATTAGAGAAGTTTTGTAGACTATATATATTCACTTTTTTGATAATTCCAAAGCGATTTGTAATTGACTTGATTGGCTTATCACATCACGAAAGCGACTTTTGACACAAATTTTGACTATAATATTTTTTCAATCGTTGAAAATTTTTTAAAATTAACTACTTGTCTTAGAACCGTAATATTTCAGTATGTTCTATAAGACCACGATATTTATTGTCAAAATAAGTTTCATAAAAATTGGCATTTTTTTTTTCAACAGTTAATAACAAAAGAACGGCTCGGTCGATCTTTACTTTTTTTAAATAGATTCAGCATTGTGCGCTAAAACGTATAAAAAAGTTTTTAAGGCACGATGCCATGAACCACTAGTTAAATTTATAGATCAATATATATTATTAGGTTTATCGTCAATAAATTATTATTAATTTAAATAGATAACAAATTGATTAAATAGCTTTATTTATTAATCATTAAATAATTGATTTCGCTTTTCCGCAACAATTTATCTCCTAAAATTAAAAAAATAAAAGTGGGGAAATTGATGCCCCAAAATATTTAATTTCAAAATTGCAAAAATATTAAGTACAAATAATTTTACATATTTAATAAGGCTGCGCTACGGTATTTTATTTTTCTACGTTTGTATGGCTAGAATTATCTCAACATTTTGAAAATAACTATTGCCTGAAATAATATATTGAATATGATCGATAGGAGTAGGTTAATAATAATTATAATAAATAATATGTATATATGTACACGTTGAATTTTTAAATAATAAAACTTTCATTTACTAATGGCTAATAATTGCTTATTATCTATCACATAGTTTGCAAATCCGTAGTTAATTTTCAAATTCAACGAGATTAAAATCGATTGATTTTCAAAAGCTCGAAATATTATAGTAATTGTAAAGTAAAAGCTTCTTGATATACGTTCACTTTAAGCGTTGCAATTGACTTCTGGTTAAATTACTAGTTTCACTGGGACAAAATCATCAGGAGTAAGAAATTGTTTCTTCAGTGGGTCAGCGAATACACATTTGTTCCGCATTCATTATAATTATTTTAATATGCATCCTTAATAACAAAAAAGTGAGTGAAATCATTAATTTTAACGCACGCGCACACACATTTATATATACACACACATATATATATATATATATATATATATATATATATATATGTATATATATGTATAGGTATATACAGTCGACCCCTGTTAAGGCGATCATGCTTGATACGATTTTCGCATAATACCCCACTATGAAACATATATAGCTCTTATCTCGCACATTACACTTTCTGTTTAACACGCGTTTTTGATCCGTTTTATAGAAAATCGTCTAAACGGAGTTTTATTGTATATGAATACTTACTGTATATGAATAATTTTACTGTGTGAGGTTTCGATAAATCTAAATATAGGGCGGGGCGAAAAGTTCAATTTGATTTTGAGCAATTATATTGTGAAAATCATATTAATTATATCGTTAGTTATATTATGATATATCGTTATTACAAATAACATATATCAAACAAACAACTATTTGACCCATGTTCAGTAAAATTTCCAGCTAATTTATTATTGTAAAAATGTGCTAGTTTCGAAAATTTGTCACTGATCTTTTTCACCACATAGGCCGGGCAAGGCCTTATTTATATTTTAAAGAGATTTTGCGAAATAATAGGTACGAGCTTACATATTATCCATGTAATGTAAAATATAATTTTTTTGAGTACATTTTTATAGAGATAACATTGTATGTAGCCATGATCTGGCATTCCGTCAGAAATATTCATGAGCAGAATTGGAATAACTATTTATTCAATTAATCTTTTGTAAAATAGCTTTTTTAACTTAATGTACTTTTTTAATTGCTGTTTTTCATTTTTTACACCTTTGACAGGGTAAAAGTTCAGTTGGTTCTTTTTACCCCATCCACGTGTAAGTGGATTAAGTAGACGTTGTAGTGGTTATAAAGAAAATTTTACTTAAAATTAACGAAACATCTTATAAAACAATTGGATAACGTATACTTAAAAAATATATTAAGTTCTCGTAAACTAAACAAAGTTCACAACCAAAAAAACTAACAATGAAAGAGAATATTTTTGTAATGGATTTTCAACCATTGTCGTTTATCTCCCGATGCAACGTCGTGAGGATTAAGATGATGAATTGTTATACATCATTTTCCCTCTACTTTCAAATATTAAGAGAGAAAAAGTTAAAGAGAGAACTTTTTACAAAAGATAAGTTGAGTAAATAGTTATTCTAACTGTACTGATAAATATATTTGCCAAAATACCAGAACAAGGTTATTTACAGTGTTATCTCTGTAAAAAATGCACACATTAGATTTATATTTTGCATAGGCTGAATAAAGTAGCAGTGGCGTAACTAGGCCATCCGGGGCCCGTGGCAAATTTTTTTGATGGGGCCCCCTATCAGTAAAATCAAGTGGTTTTAATTTAATTTAAAAAAACTCGAAATTTTTCAACGTGTTAAATGTTATATATATATATCCACGATTTGTAATTAATTGTATTGAAAATGAGTAAATCTACTTCGACCTATTCAAATTTTATGGTTTGAAATTAGGAAATTATTTAAAATGTATGTATACAAAAATTAAAAAAAAAATTAAAATGTATAAGTACAAAAAAACATAAAAATAAAAATAATTATAAGTCAAAATTAATAATTTAAAAGTACAATTACTGCTTTGTTTTGAAAATCAAACATAATTTTTTTTTAATTTTTAATTAGCTTTATAAGCTACATGTTAAGATTGATATTTTGTTTTTACAAACAGTCTTTACAATCCATTTCTTTGCTAATTTTTGAACAAACTACTAAATTAATTTTGATTTTTTAATTCGCATAATCTATTCAAGAAATAACTTAATAAAAAGTAAGTTTTCTATTAGTCATTATTTGCATACTATAGAGCTTTATAAATATTAAAGAAAATATTAAAAAAAAATCACAACACTCTAAAATTATATTTTTACATTCTTACACGCTCATGTTTTTTTTTACGAAATTAAATTTATTTAGAAGAAAATTTTCATGTTTATTCTAACTTTTGTTATTAGTGAAATAAAACCAAATTTTGTTAGATTTTACTAATTTTTACGCGTATTTCGGGCCCCCGTGGCCTGGACAAAATAAAACTCTTTAAAAAATAATCTTACATATCTCGCGTACTTTTTTACGCGTATTTGGGGGCCCCCGTGGCCTGGAAAAATTAAAACTCTTTAAAATAATAATCTTACATACCTCGCGTACTTTTTTACGCGTATTTGGGGCCCCCGTGGCCTGGACAAAATAAAACTCTTCAAAATAATAATCTCACATTCCTCGCGTACTTTTTAACGGCATTAAATTTGATTGAACGAAGTTTTCATGATTAATTCGTTTCTCATGATTTTTTTATATTATTAATGTTTCTTACGGACGTTGGGGGCTCCCTGGTTCGGGGGCGCCGTATATTTGATACGGCTAATACGGCGGTAGTTACGCCTCTGATTCTTACAAAAACATACTTTTCAAATGAAATAAAGTATTAGAGTATAATGTAGAAACAATATTTTTGAGCTGCGTCCTCTTGAGCCGGGGCCCCTTGGGCCGGGGGCCCGTGGCATTTTGCCACCCACGCCACCCTATAGTTACGCCACTGTAAAGTAGCTATTATTTTGTAAAATCGCTTTATAATTAAAATAAGACATTGTACCTGTTAGCCGTCCCATTTTACCCGGCCTATGGGGAAAAAAGAAGCAGGCTACAAATTCTTGAAAAACAGCAAAAGGTATGTGTTTACAGTGATGAAGTAACTGGGAGTTTTACTGAACATAGTCAGATATAGTTGTTTGTAAACTTCCCGTAGGGTAAGTTATAGTAATCGCAAAAAAATCGAAAATGATTTTTTTTATATATCTTTACGTTTCAGAGGTTTCTGAATATTTTGGCATACCTTAGAAAAAAATGGATGTATGTGTGTGTGTGTGTGCGTGCGTGTGTATATGATACAAATTTTCGTCGACGATTTCGGGAACACGTATGAAGCGATTTGAATAATTCGGAAAACATTCGATTTGTATTGATAAGGAGATATGCTGATTAGTTTTTGGCGAAGGCGCGTCTATGGTCCTGGGATTTTGGGAAGGCAGTCGCTGGTCCGAAGATATGGGGCAAAAAGTACCAAAAACGATAACTCAGTTTTTAAGAGAACGGAGCGTCTGATTTGAATAATTCAAAAAACATTTCACTTGTATTACCAAGATGAAGAACTGATCAAATTTTCATGAAGGCAGGTCTAGCGGTTTCGGAGATCCAGTAAAAAAAGTAAAAAAAGCCATCTGGCGGTCAAAAATGATCATTAGACACATGTACATCAAATTATCAGATATTTTATAGAGATTTCAACAATAAGTATAAATTTTGTTTACATTCCTATGGGTTCCGTACTAAAGCTTATCGTTTGACGGCGGCGCGGCGCTTACGCGCTTTGATATTTCGTTTCTATGCAGTTAAAGCAGTACGATTGCTTTGAAAAAAAGTTCAGAATTTCTACAATATTTCAAAAGACACTTTTCTTCAAAAAGTCTTTTTTTCAAAAAAAGTAAATTTTTGTCAAAAATTTATAGTATCTTAAAAACCTATTTTTTTCAGAGTAATTTTTTTCAAAAATGGTAATCTTTAAAAAAAAAATAATAATTTTTGCTACGGATAGTTCCAGCAATTTGCCTTGAGGCACGATGCCATGCGCCCCACTAGTTTGTGATGTAATTGGTTTGGGTTTCTCAATATAAGAGCCCTACCATATTGGCAATTCAGTTATTATTTGGATTAATTGCCGAATGAGCAATGTATTTATGTATACAACAATTAATAGGTTTCAATAATTGTTAACATTCTCCTTTAGCTATTGAAGTCACAATTTCTGAAAATCAGACATATTTCATATGTTGTAGATTAACACCTCATTATTAGATAACGGTAAGTGGATGCAACTTGGCTTATGTCTAAATGCCGCTTACACCTAATCATTATTAGGTTTAATTGCCGAACGAGTAAATAAAAGTCCGCGTCCGCGTCCGCGTCTCTGCTTAGCGAAGTGCGTATCCGTTTTACTTGTTCAATGAAAAGTCCTGTATTACGACCATAAATGCATTAAAATAAATATTGTTAAGACTCGCACACGCACAAACTCGCTAATATTAGGTTCGTGTAAGCAAACAGTTGTTTTTTCAGACCTAATTTGTTCGAGTTAAGTGTTGATTACTTTCATTCCGTATCCGAATCCGAATCCGATTCCGATTCCAAGTCGGCAGTACGCTCTGAATGCTACTAGAATAGAAGTGCCTATCATAAATTGTGTGCAGCGATCGCGCTGATAACAGAGATAGGAATCGAATAAAACTCATACGATGTGTTTTCATTAGTGTAAGAATAATAAAATGATTCGAAGCGTATTAAGTATTAAGTATAATAACATGCCACCAGTTAGGTTATGGATCAGGCGATATGATACCCCCGATGCACTAAACGTAACACATATATTACGAGTTACGCCTGTGAATTACGTTTTACTACTGGTGCTTGGCATCGTGCCTTAAGGCAAATGTCTGGAACCCATCGTACCATATTTTAAATTTTTTAAAGACAATCTTTTTTTGAAAATTTCGTAAAAATCTTTTTTTTTTTGAGAATTTTCTAATTTTTTTAAAGTTTAGATTTTTTTAATATATTTGAAAATTTTGAAAACATTTGAAAACTTGAAAATGTTTCGAAAATCGCGTTGCATAGCTGTTTTAGAGACGAAATATCGTATCGCGTAAGTCTGTCTAAATTTATCGCAGTTTAACAAATAATCTTCGTATAAAACCCATAGAAATGTACAAAATATGTAATTTAAAAATTTCCGTAAAATACCTGGTAATTTGATAATTAAACGATCATTTTTGAATGGCATTTTTTAACTTTTTTATTGGATCTACGAAACCACTAATACCTTACCGATTTAGTCAATTCTTCATTCTGTCAATCGGATGCTGCATTGTCTCAAGAATTTAATTGTCATTTTCTGCACTTTTTGCCCCGCTACTTCGAAATGGCTGCCTTTGCCAAAAACTATTCAGCACGCCTCCCTGTCAATAGAAATCGAATGTTTTTTGAATCACTAAATTCTATTGATCTGTGCTCTCCAAATCGTGGACGAATAAATTGTATTCACACATACACACGCACGCACACACATCAACTTTTTCTAAAGAATGCCAAATTTTCGATTTTTTGATATTACTATAACTTACTATAAGGTAACAGTTCAAATGGATATTTTCATATTTGATATACAATGATATTTCGGAGTGCAATTTTTGTAAATTTATATATTATAGTTTGATTTAATATTTTTAAACGATATGATATTATACACGCACTTATTTATGTGTTGCGCCTGTTTATCATTCACAAGTCCTCAAACCTTTATTTTATAATTAAATTATTGTTTAAGTTAGCATTTTCTAAGAATATGATAACCATGATATTCAGATTCTATTTTCAAATGATACGAATTCCTAATTTTTTTATTCTCATATCTTAACAGTAATCAGAACCTTACGTCCTATAAACTGTTGTGCTGAAACTTCTTCTTACCTCTTATTTTTACATGGTACCCCAATGGTTAATTCATCTATATTTGATGATTTTTATTATTACAATTTACCAAATAGGGCTGACTTTACTGGTGCAGCAATGCTGGATGATGGCTATTTTTACTTGGGAACAATTGCTATATTTTCAAGTGAAAATCGTTGTCACTGCCGCGTGACAACAGGTTGCTCAAAGCGGATATCGATCCCGAGATCTCTGGATCAAGTCCCGTCGTTCTTAACCGCTTGCATACGGGCAAGTCCCGATATCCTACTTGTACTTTATTATGAGTTGCCACTGCTTATCATTCACAAACTTTAATCCTTTACTTTATAAACAAATGGTAATTTAGATAACTATTTTCAGACGATATGATATCTATGTTATTTAGATTGTTATTTTAAGACGACATGATATTCTTTATGTTCTCATTTATGAGTTGAGTGAGCTAATCGTAGTTTAGGTCACTCTTTTCTTTTACTATATTTTTGGACGATTTGATATCTCCAGGCCATTGTTGAACAATATGCACTCCTCTGTCAGTTATGCTTTCTTAAACTTACGATCTCAAACCGTAACCGCCAATTCTGATTGTACCCCACGATTTAGGATATAAATGTTTAATATTTATTTTTTCATTCGCTTCGACATTCAGTAGTTCTCAAACGTTTAATTTACACATACATCAAATTCCAAATTGCTATATTCACAAAAATTTTACATTAGTCACATAATCATAAGCTTATAATATTTTAACTGAAGTTATAAACTTGAATTTATTATATTATAATTTATATCACAAATTATAATATAATGATAAATTACTAAATATTATACCTTATAAGTTTTTTTTTAACTTTCAATAATTATTTTTTTACATTTATTTATCAATGAACTCTTAACTGTCCAAACGATTCATCACATTATCGATCAATGTGAAACGCAATCAAGTAAAATTGTTATTGAATAATTATATAATTAATTACAGTTATTTCACGATAGTTAATTGATTAATTACACAAGATCAATGGATTGTATACTGTTCATACTTGTTGTTTCAGTTATCAATAAAAAACTGTTCGATATTTAATTGCGATATCACTTCATTTTTTAACATAATTTAAATTATTAAGTTATATATAAATTGCACGATAAAAGATTTATAATGATTTTGTTTTATCCAAAACCAATTTTAGTTACATTTTTGTGAAAAAACTTAAAATTAATATTAAAAGAAAGGGAAATAATGAGTTTGTATAATAGAAGCAATAAATTTTGAGAAAGTTTTTTACTATTATTTACAGCTAGTTACCGTACTTTTTGCGTCTTTCTTTAGTATACTCGTTAGATTTATTTGCAGAAAAAGTGTTGCTTCATATAATCATTAATATACATATTACACTTACTTAGAACTTAACTTATTTCAATATATACTTTTTACAATAAACATTTTTTTAAAATTTTTATATTTTGTTCAAATTAAATAAGTATAAAACAAACAATTTAATACAACATTACGTTAATGTATAAACATATACTATTGTTTTAACAATAAGAATGTAGTATAAAAATTAACAATAAGAAGGATATAAATCACTTTCATTCAGTCGGATAAAAAACTATGAATACTTTTTACAAAAAAAACTACTGCAGGTGAATATTATATTAAGTTTTTTTAAAAAAACATTTCTTTATTTATTTACTGTCGACGTTTCGGAACTAGGTACTTTCCATTCAAAAAGAAAAAAATGATAATATTAAAATAGCTTTTTTATTATTTTTCATTTTTGTTTTACTTTTAAATTATACTTATAGCCATAATTTAAAAATTTAAAAAAACATGTTTAATATATAACATAGATTTTGTTCCATGATTCGTTTAATAAATTTTGATTATATTGTCATATTTCTATATAGTAATTTTCCCACAATTTTATTCATTTTATATAAAAAAAATTCCACCATCTCCTGCTTTTCTTAAACATATTGTTTGCTTATATCTTATCAAGATCATGTTTCTTGACAGATGTCCTGAAAATGGAACGTACCTAGTTCCGAAACGTCGATAGTAAATAAATAAAAAATGTTTTTTAAAAAAAACTTTTGTTTTTTATTACGTTTTGTATTCTTCGTTCGAAGCTCTACAAATATATATATATATATATATATATATATATATATATAATAATTATGAATAAATTAAGAATGATTCACGATATTTTAAGGAGGCGTCAGGAGTTGGTAAAAATAAGTTAAAAAGCAGAAGAGTGCTTGAGGTCTCCGCAAAATGCAGATGTTGGACGCCAGTGGGTCCGTGGAGGGATCTGCTCCGGCCAGTCTGCCGATTGAGTATATAACCGAGTTCTTGTCCAATTCTATCATTCATTGCTGGATGCCTGTGCCGTCAACAACTGAAAGAATAAAAACAATTCTAGTTCATGAAAACACATCAAACTAAATCTGACGAAAATATTATAGCAACAGTTAAATTATTCTATATAAGTTAATTCCATCCGAAACGGAAATTTCTTGCCGTAAAATTTTGTGTAAAAAATTCAATGTCGGTGTGTACGATCGTGTGGTTTTAAATTGGATTTTTATAAAACATAAAAAGGACAATAAAATCAGTTTGTGTTAAGTGCATACCAAGATAAAATTAAAGGTGCAAAAAATCCTGAAGCTGCTCGCTGAGTGATTTATTGTTTGAAGGTATGATCGATTTTTATTTATTATTTCTAGTACCTATATAGTGAGATTTGGTTTAATTTATTATAACGATTCATGAAACAAAATCTATGTTATATATTAAACGTGTTATTTTAAATTTATAAATTACGGCTATAAATATAATTTAAAAAAAAGAAAAATAATAAAAAAATATTTGTTAGCTATTTTAATACTATTATTAAATTTTTTACAAATGTACGCTTTGGATAAATTTTAATTATTAAATATAATTAAAAAAAAAACAAAAATGAAAAATAATAAAAAAATATTTGTTAACTATTTTATTGCTAATAATAAATTTTTTATTAATGTACGCTTTGGATAAAATTTAATTTAAAATTATACACTCAAATAATAAAATTAATTTTGAAAATTTGGCATTTCTTTAACGGATTCGAAAATTTAAAAATCGAAATTTTGCGGAGCAAGTTCAATATTTTTTATGATCTATCTATTAAATGTCTTCTTCCAATTTTATAAGTTACGAATAAAAATAAAATTTATTCAAAAATCATAAATGAAAAACAATTAAAAAATATTTATTAGGTATTCTAATACTATTGCCATAATTTTCAAGTAAAACATACATTTATGTTTTGGATAAATTTTAATAGCTTGAAATACTTGAAATATTAAATTAATTTCAAAATTCCACATTTTTAACGGATTCGAAAATTGAAAAAAAATTGAAATTTGCTGAATAAGTTCAATATTTTTTGTAATATATATATATATATATATATATATATATTTATAATATTTTTGCAATATTTTTTGCTAATACGATTATGTAAATACCATTTTGAAATATTATTAATATTTTATAAAAAAATATTCCTAAATTAAACATTATTTGATATAAAATGAAATGACATATATTAATTAATTCGATTCTATCTTTATTAAATTAACAGAATCAAAGTCCTTATGAATTAAAAATAAAAACAGTAAATAGTTTTGTTTTCATGTTTCAATAGTTTTATAACAATATATTTATATATTATAAGTATGATTTTTTAATCAACTATATTATTTAATATACAATAAAACGCGCTATTTGATATTTTTAGTAAATCATATGTCTTACAAATAAAAATTTTGATTGGCCTCGTGATGCTCTGAAAATTTAGAAAAAATAGTTTTTGTTTAAAATATTATTATAAAGTCAATACGATAAGCTAAAACCGAAATATCATTAATTTGTGTGTCATTCGTCCAAAATTAACGGAAACAAAATTTGGTTTTGTAGGTGCAGGTTGTACCGAAATTGTGCAAGTATGATTATTCTTATTGCCTTCAGTTATTGAGTTGAATCCGTATTCAAACTGTATTTTTTGCATTCGGCGATTTAAATCGCACTGAGTCATATTATTTTGGATAAAAAGCGACAAAACTTACCAGTCAAGTGCAATATTTTATAATTATATAATTCAATATATAGTACACTGACGAAATTTAAGTGCACGAATTGGAAAATCCGAATTTTAATCTAACCGCATGCGGTTAAAATTAAATAAAAATCCTTGTAAATTATAGTTTCTTTTAAATTGTTCTTAAATATTTGAATATAATTTATTTGATATAATAACGTATTACAATAATTTTAATTAAGTTTAATTTTATAGATCATTAATATATAATAAATAAAATTAAAATTTATATAATAATAATTTATTAATTTAGTATATGTTGCAAATAAAATATTAGCAATTTGTGAAAAAATGCTTAAAAACTGCCCATACAAATTATTTTACTCACTTATATCTTTTAAATTCCTTAAATAACAATCTATCTTGATTTCACAAGCTATTTTTCCAAATGAACAAAAACGTGTATGTTAAAATAAGATAAAAAAAATTAAGGTATTATCATTTATATTTTACTCATATAATTATTGAGCATATTTGATACTAAATACAATTGTTATTACATTTATTATTATATTTATGATTTATATGTTAAATTTTATATAGAATAGTCGGACATGAGTCGGAACATGATTTAAGTTATATTTGTCTTAAGAGGTTAGCACTAGCATTTTGTTTTAATTTTCGGAGCAACATATTTTATATGAAATCAAAAATCTCACGTATTAGAAGTTTTTCAAAATGCAAGCAAATAATAATATAATAATGAAATCATCTTGAGCTTTGAAATTTATACTAATTTTTTTCATCAGATATTAATAATTTCGATATTACATTTCTTTTCCGGAGCGCGGAAAGTTTGAAATACATAATATAAATATGTTATAATAATATATATACATATAGATACAATATATATTAATATATTAGTTAAACAGCAAATGGACCTATATGTTCTATAAAGTATTTCGAACGACACTTATTTATGGTTTTTATATACATATTCTCAAAGGAATCCCAATGGTTTTCCTTACTAATTGCGATATATCGTACAAATTCTCGGATAAAATCGGTATGTTATGATATGCTGTGTTACGAGTCTATGTTTATATGAGTTGGTATTAACGAACTGTGAAAAACTGTATATTTGCTTTGCCATCAGGCGTTTAGCATATAAAACCTAACTTCACGTATGCGTTATGAACGCGATACCAGTAACATGCACTTATGATAAAATTTGACGTTTGTGCTTTTCGTAGGTTAGGTTTTATGTGTGAAACGCTTGATGGCACAGTAAATACATAACTTTTTGACAGTTTGTTACAACCAATTTATACAAACATAGACTCGTAAGATAACATTACCATACTATACCTTTTTTTAGAGAATTGGCTCCAATTGCAGTAGTGCCCGGAAAGAATATTTTCACTTCAAAACTAACTTTGATATTTATATTCTTTAGTGAAATGATATCACTGCTGCTTGATATCAGAACGAGCGATTGTAAGGTTTCTGTATAAATGTAATAGTTTTTCAATCTGGTAGTAATCGAAGCTCCTTTGTATTATTATTTTATTATATTATATTTGTATTGTCTGTGCTCGCTACCAGTTTAATTGAAACAGGGTGTTGCGAATAAAATGTACGATATGTTATAAAATTAGAGCTTTGACGTAGTTTGGTGTTTAGAGCTTTGGGTTGAAATTCAGAAATTTTAGGTTTGATATCCATCTCGGACAGCTTAATATTAGGCAGTAGTGACATCGGGAAGGTGAACATACGTCTCAGTTGTCCGGCCAGTCCCGAATTTCTACCTTATGTACCGGTTTTTTTAAAAGCAATATTTGTTCCGGATTTAGATTTTTTGTCCCGGGTTGTCGCGGTTTTTCAAAAATTAATAGGTAAATTAACAAAAATTGTGAAAACAAACAGACTGTCCCAGATTTCTACCTCGTGTCCCGGGTTTTTCTAAAAGCAATATTTGTCATGAATTTAGATCTTTTTCTCGGATTGTCCCAGTTTACCAAAAATTAATAGATAAATTACCAAAGATTATAAAAACAAACAAACAAGTGGTAATTGTCTCAAATTAATTATGAAGAAAATTGAATAGAATTTTATACAAAGCTCAAAAGCGATAACAACATACAAATCGAATATTAATTAATAATAATTTAATATATATAATATTATAGATAAAATAGTATTACAAATAATCGAATAATACAGTTCTTACTAAAAGTCCGCAATTTTGATTAAAAAAATGATTCATATAAAAAAATCGTATAAAATATATAGCATTTGTTACTTTAAAGCCCCTCGCCTCCTTCCCATCCCGGATTAGAAAAACTAAAAATTGCCATCCCGATTTTGACATAAATAGAATATGGTCCCCTTATATCGGTTTTAAAAATTGAAATATGCAGATAGCAATATGTTTTCTAGTAAAAATAATAGTCTTTCGAGGATTTGTTGCAATATCACAATTAAAATGTAGACCATGGGGTTGCTTCCAATAGCGTTCACTAGCAAACTAAATATATCTCAGTTAGGGCAATCGATGGATTGCCTTCAACTACCGTTGTAACCTTAAAATAAGTATCGTTCAAAATCAGCTCATATAACACTTAAAAGTTCGGATTGCTGTAATAAAAATGAATAAAAAAGATACGGAATCGTTTAAATCGTTGCACCCGCAATTGATTCAAAATGCGATTTTGTTCCGGAGTTGTTTGAGAAGGCAAACGCGGACGCACTGTCGGTTACGTAGTCCGTCAGCTGGTCCGTCGATCCGTCCCCTTCGGGGTCCGAAGTTCGTACCATAATTCATAAGCGAAATGAGCCGCTTGTACAGTTAGGAATACAAGATCAAAACAGTCATTTCGCATCTTCTGTGTTCGCGTCTTAATTACTCAAGAATAATTGTTAATTCAATGGTAGATAAGATCGCTCCTAGTGAAAAACAAACACAATTCAGCCACGTTATATTATTATATTGTAGCGCGTAACGGGTTTCGAATTAAACAGTATTTTTATTTAAATCCGCATCCAGCGCACAAATGCTTTACTTGAACCGTCCGGGGCTCACAAACGGCGGCACGATAGAACTGGACACAATTTGCATCGTGCTACAAATGTTTGTGACTGCTACTCGAACTGCATTTCATATTACGAATTAAACATTTCGAACGTATAACCCTCATGCTGTTTAGATATATGTATACGTATACCCACTAGAAAACATATCGTTCCTGGCCATTTTCATGCTCGACAGGTTAAAATACATATATTTGTTATGCGTTTATTTATTTATTTATTCAAATGCGTGCAGTATAAGTCAATAAACTGTTGATAATATTCAGCTTTTTGACTAATTTTTCATATTTTATATAATCATAAAATCTATACTAAGAACACACTTGCATACTTATAATAATAATAATAATGGGTAGTACTACCCTATGGCAAGACCGTGAGCAGGGTTAAACTCCAACTCGAATCAGGGAAGAATAGTGTGATACATTTCTCTTAGCCATTTCACACCACACAAAACATATTTATTATCTATATTTTCAAGTTAAAATGGACACCCATCCACACGAGGTACTTATATGTGAATATAAGTATTAGAGATGGGTAATTCACTCCGGAGTTATCACTCCGATACAACTCCTCCCACGGAGTGAATCCGAGCGGAGTTGTTTCACAGGATTTGTCATATCTGACTTCCTTAAACTGGTATTAAATCTGTTAACTCGTACATGCATTTAGTGTTTTTGTCGTTTTTGATTTGGGAAGGAAGCGGTCACTTTCTTGTCTCGCAGGCAGTTTTATGACCTTTTTTAGGTATAAAAGTCAAAATAAATACCATTGTGTATTTTCCAGAAAATACAAAAATGTTACTTTAAAGATACAGAACAATGAAATTGTATTCAAGTGTGAATAACTCAAATGTATAATTTATTGAATAGTAAGAGGCCATATTTCTAACTAGGACAATCTTTGGCCGTAAATGACGGCAATCAGGAATATACATACCGAAAAATATACGAAACGAAATACATTTATTTAATCTTGTTTTTTCATAGCCTGAAATAACAACACTTTAGAGTACAAAATTTATCAGTGATATCATTTTTTTTATACATATATATATATATTTATTAATCAATAATACAATTATCATATTTCAATACATTGTAATTTTAAAACTATAAATCATTAACATTTAAGCAGTAAAAAATATTCAGTAATATATTATTACTTTTACACAATTATATAATTGTGTAAAAGTAATAATATGCTAATCGAACTACGCGATATAATATTAATTTTCAAATGGAAATAGCAGAAGAAAAATTTTGAAAGCAGAAGTATTATGTTTTGCTTTTATTACAAAGTTTACTACATAATTTTTATATAAAATTAATCCAAAAAATCAATTATTTTCTCATCAAATCATCAAATTGAATTTGATTCTCAAGTTTTGCGTTTTTACTTTGGTCAACACTGCTAAAAATACGAGTCACTGAGACGATCATCTGGTCGACCGAAAAATTTTACAATCCGTCATTTATTCGTGAATTTTTTAGAAAAATTATTTTATTGATAATTATTCATAAATTTTTATTTCAAATAATTAATGGGATTTAACAAATCCTTAGATACATAAACAGCGTACTATAGAACACATTTGTTTCGAGTATTTCGGTTTCAAAATTGTCGGAGTCGTGGAATTGTTTAGCGGATATAACTCCACCATGAAGCGGAGTCAAATCCGAGTCGATCCGGCTTCGGATATAATAAGCCCATCTCTATAAGTATGCAAGTAATAATCAATGGTCCTTTGCCCGAGTATCCAAAGCGCGAAAGCACCACATTTTATTTTCACCTCTTTTCTCCTTTGTTTATAAATAAAATAATTATAATTTAAATTTTATTTCTCAAACTTTTGTCTTCGAGCTACCGATTCCTGTGCTGCGGCTTTCAGTTCCCTGTATTTATCTTATTGTTTAATTTTTTCAACATTTGCATTCTTCATTTCTTCCTACTTTTTTATTTTTATTCTTCGTCAAAAGCATTTTGTCGAAGAGTAATGAAGGAGTTTAAATTGCAACTATTAAATTGGCTAATCTAGGTGTACGTATTTTAAATCGTTTTGACGATGTTTGACACATGACATGATAAAATCCCTTGTTTGGAATAATAAAGTATTTTTAGTAGTTATAGTAATGCCGTAGTATAATTCACAACACTTCACAAAAAATACCAAGCCCGTAACTTTTCTCCGGGCGATAAAGCTATTGTTTTTGTTGTTCTTTATTATGAGGTCAGTGTTGCTTTTTCTCACCTTTCTGTAGGATGGCAAGGTTTTGTTTTGTGTTTCTCAAACTTGAACTGTGTCTTATTTAGCCTTTTGATTAATTGTTCAATGTAGGAGCAATCGAAAGCTTGTGCAATTTTATCTATATGTTTAGTGATCAAAGTTTATTTTCATTAAGCAATACTATGTATCTAAATTAGATTTGATTCCATTAACTTCTCAATATTTTCATAAATAACTATGAGGACGAGGATCATATGATGTGGACGGTCCATTAGCCATGTCATTTGTGAATAATTTTAAGTTCATTTTATAATATTTTTTAATTTGAAAGTATCTTGTTATACATTTTTTTACAACTTCACCATCATCATTGATCCTTTCGAAAGTTTTCATATTGCCCGTTTATATCAGAAGTTAAGAACTAAATTTACACTTATTATTACTTCAGAATATGAGCAAGTATGCTATTATTGATTATGGTTTCTGAATTATGAACTTGCTTGCAGACAGATAATTGTGAAAGTACAATTTAATTCACTGTTCTCCTTTTAATGTAACAATATTTACTAAAATCTTGCATCCATAACTCCACTTTTTGTTCAATTCGACGAAGTTCTTTCAGCACTCCTATTTTTGCTTAAGGGCGAATTTTTACAATATTGGTCCAAGCTTCTCGTTTTATAACTATGTACAGTAATGTTGATCTAACAATATTTTCACTCTTTTAAAGTATTACTATTTTATTTAAAATTTAAAACGGTATTTGATAATAAAATATGGCTTAAAATAAATTGTCGGGAAAAAACAAGTGCATGTCAGATTGAATTTTACGGTTTATTAAAATTGCATGAAAAGCTTACAAAAGTGTACAGATAATTAAATAATTGCTTACAAAAAACCATACATAATCGAGACTCTAATGTGCGTTTGTGGAATCAAAAAATGTCTTACATTTCAATCATGATATAGAAGCGAATATGGAATCGGACAGTAAACCATCAGAAATCCCAAAACTACGAAAGACCGTTATTGGATCCAGCAAATACAGCAAGATACCTCGCGAAGAAGGTCGGACCAATATGTTTACATCGGAAAAGGTCTCGCTGCGTTCAACTTCATCAGTTTCTGACTCAAGACAGGAAGTTATATCATCTAGTAATAGTGCATCTACAAGCCTCACTCAACCACATTCTGATGTCAAGAAACCTCCTAATTCATGGCAAGTAGTCAATTTCAAAAAAAGAAAAACTTCATTTGAACCATTAGGAATAGATGTCAAAATTCAAAACAGATTTTCGGCCCTTTCAACAATAGAAACAGCTAATGATGACAACTCAGTTAAACCGACTCCAGTCAGTAAGCCCCCTCCAATATTTATTTACGGAGTTGACGATATTAATGATATGTCTAATCAATTAAATGAAATAATTCCGCACGATCAATATTTCCTGAGAAGTTTAGCTAACAATACATTTAAAATTCTATGTAATTCTGTCGACCATTTTCGAACTTTATCCAGACATCTAAAAGAAACTAATGCCGTATATCATACATATTAATTAAAAGAAGAGAAGGCTTATAGGGTTGTTCTTAGAAATGTACACTTTTCAACAAGCACAGATGCAATTAAATTAGAACTATTAAAACAGGGTCATGTCGTACGTAATATCCTAATATTAGACATAGAATAACAAAAGAACCTCTTAATATGTTTTTGTTGATCTGGAACCAAATAGAAATAACAAAAATATTTATAACATTTATAAATTATTCAACTGCATAATACGCGTCGAACCACCGAGAAAGTCCAATAACATTATACAATGCACTCGCTGTCAACTCTTTAATCACACCAAAAAATACTGCAATAGACCATTTGCTTGCCTAAAATGCGGTGACAATCATAATACTATAGCTTGTCCAAAGATCCGAATGCTCCGGCATGTTGTTATTTTTGCGACGGTGCTCATCCAGCTAATTATCGCGGTTGCTCATACTTCCAAAAAATTAAAGAACAAAGAAACAAAACTCCAGTAAATCAATCAGTCATAAATCCAAATCCAAATAACCAAAATTTTAAAAATTCTAATAATTCTAATTCTAATAATAAAATAAACATCATTTCTCCGGCCTTAAATCCAACAATTCAAAATTCATCCTATGCAGACATTGCAAAAAACAATTACTCTGCTTCTAATCATTCACCTTCAAATCCTGATTCTGATTCTCTAGCAACACTTATTTTAGAATTTAAAAATATCTTCAATCAGCTTTTGCAACAGAACACCATAATAATAAATATGTTATCCACGTTAGTCAACAACAAAAGCAATGGCAAAAATAATTAAAATTGCTGAATGGAATGCCAACGGTTTAATACCTCACAAAAATGAAGTAGAATGTTTTTAAAGTTGAACTTAATAGATATCTTATTAATCTCAGAAACTCACTTCACTGAAAAAAACTACTTTAAAATTTATAACTACACTACTTATAATTCAAATCACCCAAGTGGCAGGGCTCGCGGCGGTTCGGCTATATTAATCAAAAATAATATAAAGCATTTTGTTCTACCAAATATTTCTGATGATTTTCTACAAGCAACTCAATTTCTGTTGAAACAAATTTATATAATTTTTGTGTTTCTGCTGTTTATTGTCCACCAAGATTCAAAATTTCTTGTGCTCAGTTTTCTTCATTTTTCTCTCAATTAGGTAATAAATTTATCATTGGTGGTGACTTTAATTGTAAACATATTGCCTGGGGTTCTAGACTGACTACAGCCAAAGGAAAGATTCTTCATGCAGCCATAGGGCAAAATAACCTCTCCTTTATTTCAACTTGCAGTCCAACTTATTGGCCTTCTGACCCTACTAAAATTCCAGACCTTTTAGATTTTTTTATTGTGAAAGGTATTGATCTTTCAAATCTCAATATTGAATCTAGTTACGATCTTTCTTCAGATCATTCTCCAATACTTGTGACGTTTAGCACATTTCCTACTCCAGTTATCAACAATCATATTCTACACAACAATCTTTCTAACTGGATTCAATTCAAATCCATACTTGATTCAAAATTATTTCCAAAATCTAGGCCTACAAGCGTTATTGATATAGAAAATAATATAGATTATTTTTCTGAGATTGTACGTGAAACAACCAAGCAGATCACCCCGAACATTAATCCAAGAAATGATAATCTAATAATTCCGCAAGAGATTAAGAAGCTAATTGCACAGAAACGAAGAGCAAGACGAACCTGGCAACATTCTCATCTACCAACGGATAAGACATCGCTTAATCATCTCAATAACACGCCGAGGAAAAAATGAAAGAATGGAAGAATTGTACATTCAGGTCGTATATATTGCAGTTAAATAGGTACGATAATTCCATATGGAAACCAATCAGAAACAAAAGTAAACCCCTACAACAAAACCCTCCTCTGAAAATAACCAACCAAAACGGATTCATTTGGGCAAAAAGCAACGAAGAAAAAGCGGAGGCATTTGCTGATCATCTAAGTAGCATTTTTAGCGCTCGAAACATTTCCCAGAATAATTTAATTAACAATTTCGTAAATCAACCCATACATTCTACACCGTTAGGACATTTTTCACCAAATGATGTCTTATGTGAAATAAAAAGGATAAAAAAGATCTTCGCCAGGTATGGATAAAATCACTCCAAAGATGTTAAAAGAATTGCCTACAAAGGTATCTTATATATAACAAATATTTTCAACGCCATACTTCAATACAATTATTGGCCCACAGCGTGGAAGACTGCAGAAATTATTATGATCGCTAAACCAAACAAAAACCATCACACTGCTAGTTCATACCGTCCTATCAGTCTTTTATCGATATTATCGAAAATTTAGAGAGACTTTGTTGCAGAGATTGTCAGAAGATCATCCGAATGATAGTTGGATTCCTCACCATCAGTTTGGCTTCAGAAAAAATCACTCTACAATTCAACAATGCAACAGAACGGTGTCTCGTATTCTTGAAGCCATGAATAGAAAGGAACACAGTGTAGCCGTATTCTAGATGTCAGTCAGGCTTTCGATAAGGTTTGGCACTCAGGACTCCTATATAAAATCAAAACAACTTTTCCAAACTACTTCAATATCTTAAGCTCATATTTGCTTAATAGAAAATTTAGAATCAAAATTAAAGATGTGACTTCGAGCATCAGAAATATAGAATGCGGGGTACCACAGGGCAGTGTGCTAAGCCCTGTACTTTATCTTCTTTTCACATACGATATGCCCACAGATGATCTTCTAACCATATGCACTTACGCCGATGACATAGCAATTATTTCATGCAATTCCGATATTAGAACAGCAACTTGTCAGTTACAAAATTATTTATCTAGTCTCGAAAAATGGTTTTTAGATTGGAATATCAAAATCAATATCGAAAAATCTCAGCACATAATTGTTTCTCTAAAACATCACAACAGTCCACCTATCATCATGAACAATTCAATAATTCCACTATGCAATTCTGTTAAATATTTAGGCATGCACATTGATTCGAAATTGACATGGAGAACGCACATTGAATATAAAAAGAAACAAATCCAACTGAAAATAAAAGATTTTTACTGGCTTTTTGGTAGGAAATCTGAAATCTCTCTAGATAACAAGGTACTTTTGTATAAAACTATCATAGTGCCCATTTGGACTTATGGAATCGAACTATGGGGTTGCTCTTGCAAATCTAACATAAACATCATTCAAAGGTGCCAGAATAAAATTCTGCGTATCCTTACTAATGCGCCTTGGTATATTTCGAATTTTTGCCTACATAAGGATTTGAAAATCTCAACAGTCAACGAAATGATCAAGATTAGAAGTTCATCTTTTAACAACAAATTAATCCAGCATACAAATCCTACAATTCAAGCGATTCAGAGACCGATAAGAAGATTGAGCAAGAAATGGCCTTCCGATCTACCAAACACCTAGCCCAATGTCTGCACGCGTCCTGACGTAGTACGCGGCATACATCATCACGTCATCGTTCATTTATGTTATTATTTTTGTTACTGTTTTAATTTAATTTTTTTATTTCAACTTTTTCATTTTATATTCAATGTATTGCATTTTTTGTTTTTTTTGTATTTTTTTTTTTGCTCATATCAATTTTGTAATAAGACATTAAAGTCTTGATTAACAAAATAAATTGTAACAAAAAAAAAAAAAAAAAAAAAAAAAATTGTCAACTAAGAAAAAACAATCATAGCTTTTCATACCCACTTTTGCAGAATAAGAATGATTATAACAATAAAATTAATTATTTAATTTTTTGCTATTAATCAAATTGTAATAAAATTAAATCAATTTTATTACTTCGTCTGTTCGAATAATTGTTATCAATATCGATTGATAGAGTTTCTTGAACCCCGAAATATGAAAAAAATATTTCTGTTCGGTTTTTACACAACAAAATACCCATACTAGAATTAAAAAACAACGGCTTGCATGTCGCTTCTTTCTATCACGAATGGGCAATAGTTTATTTTATTATTAATTATATCGAATGAAGCAGCGGATATTCGCAAGCGCCTGATTGAATAATGGGAATTAATTGGAATAAAAACACTTGAAACATTTGATGAGTATATTTGCGTTTGAGTTGATTCTTAAAGAAAAATTTATTGCCATATTCGAGTATATAGCTAGTAGGTAATTTCATTTTCCCTGACAAATGCCTAATTATTATTTTTTTGTAATAAATATTACTCTTTATTCATCTAATTAATATATATTTCGATAGTCCATGGTATGTTAGACTTGTATTTGAAAAGGTCTGAATCTAAGCAAAAGTGTAAGGTATTTTTCTACATATATATTTTTTTTCTTTTCTTTTTTCCTAAGTCTAAGTAAAATTGCTGAACAAATCGCGAGAAAATAAAAAAGTTATTGAAAACGAGAGAAAAAATTAATGAAATTGACTAATTATAATATTGTGTTGACAATTGACAAGTGACAATTGACACCAGTGCCAGTAGTGCTAGAGAAGTTAGATTCATCAATATTAATATCAGTGTTGCAACACATTTTGATATTTGCTATGTCCCAAAGCCACAAAATAAAATCCTTGAAAATACTAGAGGCGCCCAAGTATATCCCAAATTGGCTGATCCACCAGGACACCAATACTGTAACAAAAGAAATCGGTAGACATGCATCTAAGTACAAAACTGGACTCGAATATCATTTGAACCAACTTTCAATTGTAACGTAGTAAAACATCATGAAAATTCTATTTAACGCTTTTTATTCTGAAGACGATTATAATGATTATTTTTGTTTTAAAAAAAACCTAATGCGGCAACGTGATCTAGGTTACTAATTTATTTTTTTATCAGTAGAATTAAAACTATTTATAATATTTGTTTCTCTAAAAAATATATTGACAAATATAATAACATTTATTCAATTTATTGTTATTTCTGAATCAATGTCATAATATTGTATTTTTCTAAAATAATGTAGTGCATTTTTTCTAGTAATATCAATAAAACAATTGGTTTTGTTGTAAGTGGGTTTTGTAACTTAATAATTTCTGTTATTTTTCATAGTAGTCGTCAGAATTACTAATTTGGGCAACAGTTTCCTTTATAATATTGGATTCGAAACCAATATAAAATTTTTGCTATTCAATCCAATCCAATAGCAAAAGTGATCGTTTTCAACGTAAAATGTAATATTCACCGCAACTTCACATAATTATCAATTATGAATTTAATATAATATAAACATCACGAATTCTCATCAAAATACTAAAAATACTAAAACTGTTGAAATTATTATATATTTTTATCTCATCATTGTATGGGAAATATTTTAAAGTTGTTTATCAATATATTTTTTGTTTTTTATTATTTATCAATTGATCTACTTAATTAATTATAACTAAATTAATTGGTCATATAAATTCATACTTTAAGATGCAAAACATATTCGATTAGCATACATTAAATTTACTCCTTATAAAATAGAATTTCAACAATTCGAAGAAATTGCGAAACCTGAATATGCTATATTTAGAGCACTTTCAATTTTTTTGTTGGAAATAATCTATCAAAATATAATTTAAAAGAGAAATTTTGGCTATTATTTTCTTAACGGATAACTGTTCCACTTACCAGAATTGATAGAATAGTAGATGAAAAAATACATATTTATTGATTATAATTTAGTTCTGAGTAATATAGTAATTTTTACATTTTTTGTTACTAATATCTATTATCCACTTTACGATAATTTTTTTTCAATTAGAATTTTGATTCCAAAATCTTTGAGATAATATATAATAAGTATCTATATATTTTACTTTTTTTTCAAAGAAATCTATCGAAATTATTATAAATGAATGAAAAATCCTATCAATGTAATTACGATTCGCGTAACCCGTCGCGGAGCAATTGATATGTCAGATTTTTTCTTCTTCGTGAAACAAAACCGACAACACATGCGTTGAAGACAAACTCAGCCAGGTTATGTAAACCTTTTCCAAAATTAATATGAATACATATTTAGGTCTTCCAATTGCTTTGCTAATACTTCATTAGCTAGTGCAATACTATACAATTGTCTTGTGCGCTTTTTCATATTATTCGCTACGTATACTGACAGTGTTCAATTACCAATCT
>NW_020538040.1:102783027-102836862 GCF_003426905.1 Ctenocephalides felis
TATAATATTTTTGCAATATTTTTTGCTAATACGATTATGTAAATACCATTTTGAAATATTATTAATATTTATAAAAAAATATTCCTAAATTAAACATTATTTGATATAAAATGAAATGACATATATTAATTAATTCGATTCTATCTTTATTAAATTAACAGAATCAAAGTCCTTATGAATAAAAATAAAACAGTAAATAGTTTTGTTTTCATGTTTCAATAGTTTTATAACAATATATTTATATATTATATATGATATGATTTTTTAATCAACTATATTATTTAATATACAATAAAACGCGCTATTTGATATTTTTAGTAAATCATATGTCTTACAAATAAAATTTTGATTGGCCTCCATCGTGATGCTCTGAAAATTTAGAAAAAATAGTTTTTGTTTAAAATATTATTATAAAGTCAATACGATAAGCTAAACCGAAATATCATTAATTTGTGTGTCATTCGTCCAAAATAACGGAAACAAAATTTGGTTTTGTAGGTGCAGGTTGTACCGAAATTGTGCAAGTATGATTATTCTTATTGCCTTCAGTTATTGAGTTGAATCCGTATTCAAACTGTATTTTTGCATTCGGCGATTTAAATCGCACTGAGTCATATTATTTTGGATAAAAGCGACAAAACTTACCAGTCAAGTGCAATATTTTATAATTATATAATTCAATATATAGTACACTGACGAAATTTAAGTGCACGAATTGGAAAATCCGAATTTTAATCTAACCGCATGCGGTTAAAATTAAATAAAATCCTTGTAAATTATAGTTTCTTTTAAATTGTTCTTAAATATTTGAATATAATTTATTTAATATAATAACGTATTACAATAATTTTAATTAAGTTTAATTTTATAGATCATTAATATATAATAAATAAAATTAAAATTTATATAATAATAATTTATTAATTTAGTATATGTTGCAAATAAAATATTAGCAATTTGTGAAAAAATGCTTAAAAACTGCCCATACAAATTATTTTACTCATATATATTTTTTAAATTCCTTAAATAACAATATCTTGATTTCACAAGCTATTTTTCCAAATGAACAAAAACGTGTATGTTAAAATAAGATAAAAAAATTAAGGTATTATCATTTATATTTTACTCATATAATTATTGAGCATATTTGATACTAAATACAATTGTTATTACATTTATTATTATATTTTTGATTTATATGTTTAATTTTATATAGAATAGTCGGACATGAGTCGGAACATGATTTAAGTTATATTTGTATTAAGAGGTTAGCACTAGCATTTTGTTTTAATTTTTGGAGCAACATATTTTTTATATGAAATCAAAAATCTCACGTATTAGAAGTTTTTCAAAATGCAGGCAAATAATAATATAAGAAGAAAATCATCTTGGGCTTTGAAATTTATACTAATTTTTTTCATCAGATAGTAATAATTTCGATATTATATTTTTTTTGGGAGCGCGGGAAGTTTGAAATTTTGTTCTGGTGTTCCATTAACTACAACATACATAAATACAATATATATTAATATAATAGTTAAACAGCAAATGGACCTATGTGTTCTATAAGGTATTTCGAACGATATTTATTTATAGTTTTTATATACATATCCTCAAAGGAATCCCAATGATTTTCTTTACTAATTGCGATATATCGTATAAATTCTGTATTGTTAAATAAATTGCCATCAGGCGTTTAGCATATAAAACCTAACTTCACGTATGCGTTTTGAACGCGATACCAGAAACATGCACTTATGATAAAATTTGACGTTTGTGTTTTTCGTAGGTTAGGTTTTATGTGTGAAACGCTTGATCGCACAGCAAATACATAACTTTTTGACAGTTTGTTACTACCAACTCATACAAACATAGACCGGTGAAGCATTACCATACCATACCATACCATTTAGAGAATTGGCCCCAATTGCAGTAGTGCCCGGAAAGAATATTTTCACTTCGAAACTAACTTTGATATTTATATTCTTAAGTGAAATGATATCACTGCTGCTTGATATCAGAACGAGCGCTTGTAAGATTTCTGTATAAATGTAATAGTTTTTCAATCTGGTAGTAATCGAAACTCCTTTGTATTATTATTTTATTATATTATATTTGTATTGTCTGTGCTCGCTACCAGTTTAATTGAAACAGGGTGTTGCGAATAAAATGTACGATATGTTATAAAATTAGAGCTTTGACGTAGTTTGGTGTTTAGAGCTTTGGGTTGAAATTCAGAAATTTTAGGTTTGATATCCATCTCGGACAGCTTAATGTGAGGCAGTAGTGACATCGGTAAAATGACCATACGTCTTAGTTTTCCGACCAGTCCCGAATTTCTACCTTATGTGCCGGTTTTTTTAAAAGCAATATTTGTCCCGCATTTAGATCTTTTGTCCCGGGTTGTCCCAGTTTTTCAAAAATTAATAGGTAAATTAACAAAAATTATGAGAACAAACGGACAGTCCCAGATTTCTACCTCGTGTTCCAGGTTTTTCTAAAAGCAATATTTGTCATGAATTTAGATCTTTTTCTCGGATTGTCCCAGTTTACCAAAAATTAATAGATAAATTACCAAAGATTATAAAAAGAAACGAACAAGTGGTAATTGTCTCAAATTAATTAGGAAGAAAATTGAATAGAATTTTATACAGAGCTCAAAAGCGATAACAACATACAAATCGAATATTAATTAATAATAATTTTATCTCTATATAATATTATAGATAAAATAGTATTACAAATAATCGAATAATACACTTCTTACTAAAAGACCGCAATTTTGATTAAAAAAAATGATTCATATAAAAAAATCGTATAAAATATATAGCATTTGTTACTTTAAAGCCCCTCGCCTCCTTCCCATCCCGGATTAGAAAAACTAAAAATTGCCATCCCGATTTTGACATAAATAGAATATGGTCCCCTTATATCGGTTTTAAAAATTGAAATATGCAGATAGCAATATGTTTTCTAGTAAAAATAATAGTCTTTCGAGGATTTGTTGCAATATCACAATTAAAATGTAGACCATGGGGTTGCTTCCAATAGCGTTCACTAGCAAACTAAATATATCTCAGTTAGGGCAATCGATGGATTGCCTTTAACTACCGTTGTAAACTTAAAATAAGTATCGTTCAAAATCAGCTCATATAACACTTAAAAGTTCGGATTGCTGTAATAAAAATGAATAAAAAAGATACGGAATCGTTTAAATCGTTGCACCCGCAATTGATTCAAAATGCGATTTTGTTCCGGAGTTGTTTGAGAAGGCAAACGCGGACGCACTGTCGGTTACGTAGTCCGTCAGCTGGTCCGTCGATCCGTCCCCTTCGGGGTCCGAAGTTCGTACCATAATTCATAAGCGAAATGAGCCGCTTGTACAGTTAGGAATACAAGATCAAAACAGTCATTTCGCATCTTCTGTGTTCGCGTCTTAATTACTCAAGAATAATTGTTAATTCAATGGTAGATAAGATCGCTCCTAGTGAAAAACAAACACAATTCAGCCACGTTATATTATTATATTGTAGCGCGTAACGGGTTTCGAATTAAACAGTATTTTTATTTAAATCCGCATCCAGCGCACAAATGCTTTACTTGAACCGTCCGGGGCTCACAAACGGCGGCACGATAGAACTGGACACAATTTGCATCGTGCTACAAATGTTTGTGACTGCTACTCGAACTGCATTTCATATTACGAATTAAACATTTCGAACGTATAACCCTCATGCTGTTTAGATATATGTATACGTATACCCACTAGAAAACATATCGTTCCTGGCCATTTACATGCTCGACAGGTTAAAATACATATATTTGTTATGCGTTTATTTATTTATTTATTCAAATGCGTGCAGTATAAGTCAATAAACTGTTGATAATATTCAGCTTTTTGACTAATTTTTCATATTTTATATAATCATAAAATCTATACTAAGAACACACTTGCATACTTATAATAATAATAATAATGGGTAGTACTACCCTATGGCAAGACCGTGAGCAGGGTTAAACTCCAACTCGAATCAGGGAAGAATAGTGTGATACATTTCTCTTAGCCATTTCACACCACACAAAACATATTTATTATCTATATTTTCAAGTTAAAATGGACACCCATCCACACGAGGTACTTATATGTGAATATAAGTATTAGAGATGGGTAATTCACTCCGGAGTTATCACTCCGATACAACTCCTCCCTCGGAGTGAATCCGAGCGGAGTTGTTTCACAGGATTTGTCATATCTGACTTCCTTAAACTGGTATTAAATCTGTTAACTCGTACATGCATTTAGTGTTTTTGTCGTTTTTGATTTGGGAAGGAAGCGGTCACTTTCTTGTCTCGCAGGCAGTTTTATGACTTTTTTAGGTATAAAAGTCAAAATAAATACCATTGTGTATTTTCCAGAAAATACAAAAATGTTACTTTAAAGATACAGAACAATGAAATTGTATTCAAGTGTGAATAACTCAAATGTATAATTTATTGAATAGTAAGAGGCCATATTTCTAACTAGGACAATCTTTGGCCGTAAATGACGGCAATCAGGAATATACATACCGAAAAATATACGAAACGAAATACATTTATTTAATCTTGTTTTTTCATAGCCTGAAATAACAACACTTTAGAGTACAAAATTTATCAGTGATATCATTTTTTTTATACATATATATATATATATTTATTAATCAATAATACAATTATCATATTTCAATACATTGTAATTTTAAAACTATAAATCATTAACATTTAAGCAGTAAAAAATATTCAGTAATATATTATTACTTTTACACAATTATATAATTGTGTAAAAGTAATAATATGCTAATCGAACTACGCGATATAATATTAATTTTCAAATGGAAATAGCAGAAGAAAAATTTTGAAAGCAGAAGTATTATGTTTTGCTTTTATTACAAAGTTTACTACATAATTTTTATATAAAATTAATCCAAAAAATCAATTATTTTCTCATCAAATCATCAAATTGAATTTGATTCTCAAGTTTTGCGTTTTTACTTTGGTCAACACTGCTAAAAATACGAGTCACTGAGACGATCATCTGGTCGACCGAAAAATTTTACAATCCGTCATTTATTCGTGAATTTTTTAGAAAAATTATTTTATTGATAATTATTCATAAATTTTTATTTCAAATAATTAATGGGATTTAACAAATCCTTAGATACATAAACAGCGTACTATAGAACACATTTGTTTCGAGTATTTCGGTTTCAAAATTGTCGGAGTCGTGGAATTGTTTAGCGGATATAACTCCACCATGAAGCGGAGTCAAATCCGAGTCGATCCGGCTTCGGATATAATAAGCCCATCTCTATAAGTATGCAAGTAATAATCAATGGTCCTTTGCCCGAGTATCCAAAGCGCGAAAGCACCACATTTTATTTTCACCTCTTTTCTCCTTTGTTTATAAATAAAATAATTATAATTTAAATTTTATTTCTCAAACTTTTGTCTTCGAGCTACCGATTCCTGTGCTGCGGCTTTCAGTTCCCTGTATTTATCTTATTGTTTAATTTTTCAACATTTGCATTCTTCATTTCTTCCTACTTTTTTATTTTTATTCTTCGTCAAAAGCATTTTGTCGAAGAGTAATGAAGGAGTTTAAATTGCAACTATTAAATTGGCTAATCTAGGTGTACGTATTTTAAATCGTTTTGACGATGTTTGACACATGACATGATAAAATCCCTTGTTTGGAATAATAAAGTATTTTAGTAGTTATAGTAATGCCGTAGTATAATTCACAACACTTCACAAAAAATACCAAGCCCGTAACTTTTCTCCGGGCGATAAAGCTATTGTTTTTGTTGTTCTTTATTATGAGGTCAGTGTTGCTTTTTCTCACCTTTCTGTAGGATGGCAAGGTTTTGTTTTGTGTTTCTCAAACTTGAACTGTGTCTTATTTAGCCTTTTGATTAATTGTTCAATGTAGGAGCAATCGAAAGCTTGTGCAATTTTATCTATATGTTTAGTGATCAAAGTTTATTTTCATTAAGCAATACTATGTATCTAAATTAGATTTGATTCCATTAACTTCTCAATATTTTCATAAATAACTATGAGGACGAGGATCATATGATGTGGACGGTCCATTAGCCATGTCATTTGTGAATAATTTTAAGTTCATTTTATAATATTTTTAATTTGAAAGTATCTTGTTATACATTTTTTTACAACTTCACCATCATCATTGATCCTTTCGAAAGTTTTCATATTGCCCGTTTATATCAGAAGTTAAGAACTAAATTTACACTTATTATTACTTCAGAATATGAGCAAGTATGCTATTATTGATTATGGTTTCTGAATTATGAACTTGCTTGCAGACAGATAATTGTGAAAGTACAATTTAATTCACTGTTCTCCTTTTAATGTAACAATATTTACTAAAATCTTGCATCCATAACTCCACTTTTTGTTCAATTCGACGAAGTTCTTTCAGCACTCCTATTTTTGCTTAAGGGCGAATTTTACAATATTGGTCCAAGCTTCTCGTTTTATAACTATGTACAGTAATGTTGATCTAACAATATTTTCACTCTTTTAAAGTATTACTATTTTATTTAAAATTTAAAACGGTATTTGATAATAAAATATGGCTTAAAATAAATTGTCGGGAAAAACAAGTGCATGTCAGATTGAATTTTACGGTTTATTAAAATTGCATGAAAAGCTTACAAAAGTGTACAGATAATTAAATAATTGCTTACAAAAAACCATACATAATCGAGACTCTAATGTGCGTTTGTGGAATCAAAAAAATGTCTTACATTTCAATCATGATATAGAAGCGAATATGGAATCGGACAGTAAACCATCAGAAATCCCAAAACTACGAAAGACCGTTATTGGATCCAGCAAATACAGCAAGATACCTCGCGAAGAAGGTCGGACCAATATGTTTACATCGGAAAAGGTCTCGCTGCGTTCAACTTCATCAGTTTCTGACTCAAGACAGGAAGTTATATCATCTAGTAATAGTGCATCTACAAGCCTCACTCAACCACATTCTGATGTCAAGAAACCTCCTAATTCATGGCAAGTAGTCAATTTCAAAAAAAGAAAAACTTCATTTGAACCATTAGGAATAGATGTCAAAATTCAAAACAGATTTTCGGCCCTTTCAACAATAGAAACAGCTAATGATGACAACTCAGTTAAACCGACTCCAGTCAGTAAGCCCCCTCCAATATTTATTTACGGAGTTGACGACATTAATGATATGTCTAATCAATTAAATGAAATAATTCCGCACGATCAATATTTCCTGAGAAGTTTAGCTAACAATACATTTAAAATTCTATGTAATTCTGTCGACCATTTTCGAACTTTATCCAGACATCTAAAAGAAACTAATGCCGTATATCATACATATCAATTAAAAGAAGAGAAGGCTTATAGGGTTGTTCTTAGAAATGTACACTTTTCAACAAGCACAGATGCAATTAAATTAGAACTATTAAAACAGGGTCATGTCGTACGTAATATCCTAAATATTAGACATAGAATAACAAAAGAACCTCTTAATATGTTTTTTGTTGATCTGGAACCAAATAGAAATAACAAAAATATTTATAACATTTATAAATTATTCAACTGCATAATACGCGTCGAACCACCGAGAAAGTCCAATAACATTATACAATGCACTCGCTGTCAACTCTTTAATCACACCAAAAAATACTGCAATAGACCATTTGCTTGCCTAAAATGCGGTGACAATCATAATACTATAGCTTGTACCAAAGATCCGAATGCTCCGGCATGTTGTTATTTTTGCGACGGTGCTCATCCAGATAATTATCGCGGTTGCTCATACTTCCAAAAAATTAAAGAACAAAGAAACAAAACTCCAGTAAATCAATCAGTCATAAATCCAAATCCAAATAACCAAAATTTTAAAAATTCTAATAATTCTAATTCTAATAATAAAATAAACATCATTTCTCCGGCCTTAAATCCAACAATTCAAAATTCATCCTATGCAGACATTGCAAAAAACAATTACTCTGCTTCTAATCATTCACCTTCAAATCCTGATTCTGATTCTCTAGCAACACTTATTTTAGAATTTAAAAATATCTTCAATCAGCTTTTGCAACAGAACACCATAATAATAAATATGTTATCCACGTTAGTCAACAACAAAAGCAATGGCAAAAATAATTAAAATTGCTGAATGGAATGCCAACGGTTTAATACCTCACAAAAATGAAGTAGAATGTTTTTTAAAGTTGAACTTAATAGATATCTTATTAATCTCAGAAACTCACTTCACTGAAAAAAACTACTTTAAAATTTATAACTACACTACTTATAATTCAAATCACCCAAGTGGCAGGGCTCGCGGCGGTTCGGCTATATTAATCAAAAATAATATAAAGCATTTTGTTCTACCAAATATTTCTGATGATTTTCTACAAGCAACTCAAATTTCTGTTGAAACAAATTTATATAATTTTTGTGTTTCTGCTGTTTATTGTCCACCAAGATTCAAAATTTCTTGTGCTCAGTTTTCTTCATTTTTCTCTCAATTAGGTAATAAATTTATCATTGGTGGTGACTTTAATTGTAAACATATTGCCTGGGGTTCTAGACTGACTACAGCCAAAGGAAAGATTCTTCATGCAGCCATAGGGCAAAATAACCTCTCCTTTATTTCAACTTGCAGTCCAACTTATTGGCCTTCTGACCCTACTAAAATTCCAGACCTTTTAGATTTTTTTATTGTGAAAGGTATTGATCTTTCAAATCTCAATATTGAATCTAGTTACGATCTTTCTTCAGATCATTCTCCAATACTTGTGACGTTTAGCACATTTCCTACTCCAGTTATCAACAATCATATTCTACACAACAATCTTTCTAACTGGATTCAATTCAAATCCATACTTGATTCAAAATTATTTCCAAAATCTAGGCCTACAAGCGTTATTGATATAGAAAATAATATAGATTATTTTTCTGAGATTGTACGTGAAACAACCAAGCAGATCACCCCGAACATTAATCCAAGAAATGATAATCTAATAATTCCGCAAGAGATTAAGAAGCTAATTGCACAGAAACGAAGAGCAAGACGAACCTGGCAACATTCTCATCTACCAACGGATAAGATATCGCTTAATCATCTCAATAACACGCTGAGGAAAAAAATGAAAGAATGGAAGAATTGTACATTCAGGTCGTATATATTGCAGTTAAATAGGTACGATAATTCCATATGGAAACCAATCAGAAACAAAAGTAAACCCCTACAACAAAACCCTCCTCTGAAAATAACCAACCAAAACGGATTCATTTGGGCAAAAAGCAACGAAGAAAAAGCGGAGGCATTTGCTGATCATCTAAGTAGCATTTTTAGCGCTCGAAACATTTCCCAGAATAATTTAATTAACAATTTCGTAAATCAACCCATACATTCTACACCGTTAGGACATTTTTCACCAAATGATGTCTTATGTGAAATAAAAAGGATAACTAGTGGGGTGGGTGGCATCGTGCCTTAAGGCAAATTGCTGGAACTTCCCGTACCGTAACGAAACGTTCGAGGAATATTGAATGTTTTCAAATAGATTATTATAAATATTGTATTATTGTCTAATATTTATAAGAATTATATAAACTGAATTGCAGAGTATTTGTTTAAAGTATATTAGAACTATAGTCAGAATTAAAAATAAAATCTGAATTATTTTCGATATACAAAAAATTAAAAAAAAAAAAAAAAAAAAAAAAAAATGGTACAAAATTTTTTTTTCCAAAATCAATTATTTTGTTAAGACAAGCAGAAAGTTCTTTGAATCAATTGAATCGGACGCTTAGTTCTCTCAAAAACTGCCATTTTTTGTACATTTAGCTCTGTATCTCCGAAATGGCTGGGCCTGCCTTTGCGAAAAACTAATAACCCTTTCTCCCAATCATTACTAATGGAATGTTTTTTAGATAATTCAAATCGGATGCTCCGTTCTCTCAAAAACTCGATTTCTATTTTCTGCACTCTTTGCTCCTTATCTCCGTAACTGCTGGACCTGTCTTTGCCAAAAACTAATCAGCTCTTCTCCTTATTAATAGGAATCGAATGTTTTTTAAACCATTCAAATCGGTTGATCCGTACGCCCGAAAACGTGGACGAAAATTTGTATCCATACATACATACACACACACACACACACACACACACACACATCCATTTTTTCTGAGGTATGCCAAAACGTTCAGAAACCTTCAAAACGTCGAGAAATGTAAAAATTTTCAATTCCGATTTTCGGCCCATTACAATAACTTACCCTACGGGAAGTTAAAAAATAGATCTTCGCCAGGTATGGATAAAATCACTCCAAAGATGTTAAAAGAATTGCCTACAAAAGGTATCTTATATATAACAAATATTTTCAACGCCATACTTCAATACAATTATTGGCCCACAGCGTGGAAGACTGCAGAAATTATTATGATCGCTAAACCAAACAAAAACCATCACACTGCTAGTTCATACCGTCCTATCAGTCTTTTATCGATATTATCGAAAATTTTAGAGAGACTTTTGTTGCAGAGATTGTCAGAAGATCATCCGAATGATAGTTGGATTCCTCACCATCAGTTTGGCTTCAGAAAAAATCACTCTACAATTCAACAATGCAACAGAACGGTGTCTCGTATTCTTGAAGCCATGAATAGAAAGGAACACAGTGTAGCCGTATTCTTAGATGTCAGTCAGGCTTTCGATAAGGTTTGGCACTCAGGACTCCTATATAAAATCAAAACAACTTTTCCAAACTACTTCAATATCTTAAGCTCATATTTGCTTAATAGAAAATTTAGAATCAAAATTAAAGATGTGACTTCGAGCATCAGAAATATAGAATGCGGGGTACCACAGGGCAGTGTGCTAAGCCCTGTACTTTATCTTCTTTTCACAAACGATATGCCCACAGATGATCTTCTAACCATATGCACTTACGCCGATGACATAGCAATTATTTCATGCAATTCCGATATTAGAACAGCAACTTGTCAGTTACAAAATTATTTATCTAGTCTCGAAAAATGGTTTTTAGATTGGAATATCAAAATCAATATCGAAAAATCTCAACACATAATTGTTTCTCTAAAACATCACAACAGTCCACCTATCATCATGAACAATTCAATAATTCCACTATGCAATTCTGTTAAATATTTAGGCATGCACATTGATTCGAAATTGACATGGAGAACACATTGAATATAAAAAGAAACAAATCCAACTGAAAATAAAAGATTTTTACTGGCTTTTTGGTAGGAAATCTGAAATCTCTCTAGATAACAAGGTACTTTTGTATAAAACTATCATAGTGCCCATTTGGACTTATGGAATCGAACTATGGGGTTGCTCTTGCAAATCTAACATAAACATCATTCAAAGGTGCCAGAATAAAATTCTGCGTATCCTTACTAATGCGCCTTGGTATATTTCGAATTTTTGCCTACATAAGGATTTGAAAATCTCAACAGTCAACGAAATGATCAAGATTAGAAGTTCATCTTTTAACAACAAATTAATCCAGCATACAAATCCTACAATTCAAGCGATTCAGAGACCGATAAGAAGATTGAGCAAGAAATGGCCTTCCGATCTACCAAACACCTAGCCCAATGTCTGCACGCGTCCTGACGTAGTACGCGGCATACATCATCACGTCATCGTTCATTTATGTTATTATTTTTGTATTACTGTTTTAATTTAATTTTTTTATTTCAACTTTTTTCATTTTATATTCAATGTATTGCATTTTTGTTTTTTTGTATTTTTTTTTGCTCATATCAATTTTGTAAATAAGACATTAAAGTCTTGATTAACAAAAATAAATTGTAACAAAAAAAAAAAAAAAAAAATAAATTGTCAACTAAGAAAAAACAATCATAGCTTTTCATACCCACTTTTGCAGAATAAGAATGATTATAACAATAAAATTAATTATTTAATTTTTGCTATTAATCAAATTGTAATAAAATTAAATCAATTTTATTACTTCGTCTGTTCGAATAATTGTTATCAATATCGATTGATAGAGTTTCTTGAACCCCGAAATATGAAAAAAATATTTCTGTTCGGTTTTTACACAACAAAATACCCATACTAGAATTAAAAAACAACGGCTTGCATGTCGCTTCTTTCTATCACGAATGGGCAATAGTTTATTTTATTATTAATTATATCGAATGAAGCAGCGGATATTCGCAAGCGCCTGATTGAATAATGGGAATTAATTGGAATAAAAACACTTGAAACATTTGATGAGTATATTTGCGTTTGAGTTGATTCTTAAAGAAAAATTTATTGCCATATTCGAGTATATAGCTAGTAGGTAATTTCATTTTCCCTGACAAAATGCCTAATTATTATTTTTTTGTAATAAATATTACTCTTTATTCATCTAATTAATATATATTTCGATAGTCCATGGTATGTTAGACTTGTATTTGAAAAGGTCTGAATCTAAGCAAAAGTGTAAGGTATTTTTCTACATATATATTTTTTTTCTTTTCTTTTTTCCTAAGTCTAAGTAAAATTGCTGAACAAATCGCGAGAAAATAAAAAAGTTATTGAAAACGAGAGAAAAAATTAATGAAATTGACTAATTATAATATTGTGTTGACAATTGACAAGTGACAATTGACACCAGTGCCAGTAGTGCTAGAGAAGTTAGATTCATCAATATTAATATCAGTGTTGCAACACATTTTGATATTTGCTATGTCCCAAAGCCACAAAATAAAATCCTTGAAAATACTAGAGGCGCCCAAGTATATCCCAAATTGGCTGATCCACCAGGACACCAATACTGTAACAAAAGAAATCGGTAGACATGCATCTAAGTACAAAACTGGACTCGAATATCATTTGAACCAACTTTCAATTGTAACGTAGTAAAACATCATGAAAATTCTATTTAACGCTTTTTATTCTGAAGACGATTATAATGATTATTTTTGTTTTAAAAAAAACCTAATGCGGCAACGTGATCTAGGTTACTAATTTATTTTTTTATCAGTAGAATTAAAACTATTTATAATATTTGTTTCTCTAAAAAATATATTGACAAATATAATAACATTTATTCAATTTATTGTTATTTCTGAATCAATGTCATAATATTGTATTTTTCTAAAATAATGTAGTGCATTTTTTCTAGTAATATCAATAAAACAATTGGTTTTGTTGTAAGTGGGTTTTGTAACTTAATAATTTCTGTTAATTTTTCATAGTAGTCGTCAGAATTACTAATTTGGGCAACAGTTTCCTTTATAATATTGGATTCGAAACCAATAATAAAAATTTTTGCTATTCAATCCAATCCAATAGCAAAAGTGATCGTTTTCAACGTAAACAATGTAATATTCACCGCAACTTCACATAATTATCAATTATGAATTTAATATAATATAAACATCACGAATTCTCATCAAAATACTAAAAATACTAAAACTGTTGAAATTATTATATATTTTTATCTCATCATTGTATGGGAAATATTTTAAAGTTGTTTATCAATATATTTTTTGTTTTTTATTATTATATCAATTGATCTACTTAATTAATTATAACTAAATTAATTGGTCATATAAATTCATACTTTAAGATGCAAAACATATTCGATTAGCATACATTAAAATTTACTCCTTATAAAATAGAATTTCAACAATTCGAAGAAATTGCGAAACCTGAATATGCTATATTTAGAGCACTTTCAATTTTTTTGTTGGAAATAATCTATCAAAATATAATTTAAAAGAGAAATTTTGGCTATTATTTTCTTAACGGATAACTGTTCCACTTACCAGAATTGATAGAATAGTAGATGAAAAAATACATATTTATTGATTATAATTTAGTTCTGAGTAATATAGTAATTTTTACATTTTTTGTTACTAATATCTATTATCCACTTTACGATAATTTTTTTTTCAATTAGAATTTTGATTCCAAAATCTTTGAGATAATATATAATAAGTATCTATATATTTTACTTTTTTTCAAAGAAATCTATCGAAATTATTATAAATGAATGAAAAAATCCTATCAATGTAATTACGATTCGCGTAACCCGTCGCGGAGCAATTGATATGTCAGATTTTTTCTTCTTCGTGAAACAAAACCGACGAACACATGCGTTGAAGACAAACTCAGCCAGGTTATGTAAACCTTTTCCAAAATTATATATGAATACATATTTAGGTCTTCCAATTGCTTTGCTAATACTTCATTAGCTAGTGCAATACTATACAATTGTCTTGTGCGCTTTTTCATATTATTCGCTACGTATACTGACAGTGTTCAATTACCAATCTGAATCAAAAGATATATTTATTATATATTATATAACCTATACAAGTATTTATATAAAAAATGTACTGTAGTAGCTAAAAAATAGCATATCTAACCATAATAAATGCAATTGTATTATATTAATTTCTGTCGTATTATTTTCAAAAATTTGAGCACTCCAGTTTGAACTTTCACGGTTAGTACTTTCACGCTTTCAATGTATATTTTTCTTTGTGTTTTCATAAATGTATTTCTCTTGAAAAACTGTGTTACGATACAATTAGCTTTATCGTCACGATAAAAAATAATAATTTTTTTATATTTGCTATTAAAAATATTATTGCAACATACTTTCAATTATCACAAAACTAATTGTTGATCAAAATAAAATTTTATTGGCGACCTCAATTGAAGAAGATTGTTAATAACATTTTCAGTAATTTTAAAGTAACTTTTGAACGATTTTTTTCGTGATTTTAAACGCTTGTAACTTTTGAACGTTTAGACATAGAACTTTGCTGTTTTTGGCTGAAATGTAGTAAATCGCAAAATCTATAAGCGACAGAATTTTTCAGATGCTCCTTACCGTTAGCGAGATTTCTACTAAAAACTGTTTAAATTGGTAATGCCAAAAACCTTACAAGCAAAACACAAGCGTTTAGCTTGTAACTCTCAAAGTTAAGTCAAGTTTTGAGATAGAGCTTTGGTTATGAATTTAGATATAGATATTAGAAATATCTATCCGTCAGTGCAAGAATTTTTAAGTTACCGGAGGAGAAGTTTGTTTTTTTGACGGTTCAAGTCATTCTGAATCAAATGAGACCAAATATTGAAAATGTATGTGTGTTTTTTGTATAGCAAAGGAAATACATTTATGCATCCCAGAATGGGTTTTGTCTTGATATGTCTTACTCAATACCGAGGCGGTATTATACCGAAACCTTCGCTTATCTTTTGTCTCTGGTTCTCACGGAAACCGCCGGCAGGCTTTAGTTTATGGGGGGAGGATCTAGATTGATATAATCCTTGCTCTAAAATTATACTTTTTTTCTAATTATTGTCATTCGTTTTTCTTTTCGAACATTGCAAGTGGAATGGCGTTATTGCGTTCCACGCAGCATCACTTCTTAGCATTACTTCTACAACAGTATCTAAACATATAAGTTACAGTATTTATAATAATCTATTTGAAAGCATTTAATATTCCTCGTATATTTATTTCATTACGGGACGAAAAGTTACAGTCCCAGCGTAATTTTAATTTTATATTTATTATTATTATTTATATAGCGTAATTTTAATTTTATATTTCAGCAAGGCTTATCCGCGTCTATACTATATTAAATTATGTTTTATTGAATTTTTGCTTGGTAATCCTATTATTTTCATTTTTGTTAAAATTTAATCAGTTTATAAAAAAAATCTCTAAACACTTCAATTGAATTAGAAATAAATTCTTTAAAATTAACCTTCTCAATTATGACGATTTTTGTTATTCGATTATCTATCGAGATAATTTTCGAATCATGCGTTTCATCGATGCTGCCGTCTTTTCCTGTCCGCGATGTGTGTCGCCTCCCGCGGCGCGCGAGCCTAGGGTTGCGCGTCGGGGCGTCCGATGCCTAAGTGGCCGTGTGAGTCGTTGTTTGCCGGCCTGTCATTAATCGCTTCAAAGCACGCACAATCCAACAAACATCGATACACATAATTGAACCGCGATATAAATATCATTATTCATATCTACATTTACCACTATATGTATATTTCGAGTCATCATTGATCTAAATATATCGTTCGTTTTTATTTTTTGGTCAGCAAAAAGTACAGGTATCGCGAAAGGCGCATCGGTGCTGAGAAACATCCATGGATAAATATAAAAAGCTAGTGGTGCCATGACATTCCGCCTTGAGGCAAATTGCTGGAACTTCCCATAATAAAAACTAAAATTTAAAAAAGAACTTTGAAATTTTTTAAAAACTGAAAAAAATATCTTTCTGAGAATTTTAAAATTTTTGAAAATATTTGATTTTTTGCAAAATATGTTTTTTTATATTCTGAATTTTATTGAAAATTTTGAATTTTTTTTAAATCAATCGTGCTGCGTAGCGGTTTTAGAGACAAAATATCGAAGCGCGTAAGCGCCGCGTCACTGTCTAACGGATAATCAATGGTACGGAACCCAAAGAAATGTACACAAAATATGTACTTATTTTTGACCACCAAATGGTATTAGGTATTTCTATACTTTTACATTGGATCTCCAAAAGCAGTGCAGCTGCCTGCCTAAATATTTGATAAGTTTTTTGTTCCGTCAATATAAATAACAAATACAAATAAATTAATAAAGTTTTTGGATCGTTCAAATCGGATGCTCCGATCTCTCAAAAACTAAATTACCATTTTTGTACTTTTTGCCCCGTATCTTCGCAACGGCTCTACCTGCCTTTGCCAAAAACAAATCAGCTCTTCTCCCCATCAATACTAATCAAATGTTTTTATATTATTCAAATCGGTTGATTCGCGTTCCCGAAATCGATGACGAACTATATGCATCCGCATATACATATACACACACGAACATCGATTTTTTCTAAAGTATGCCAAAATGTTCAAAAACCTTTGAAACCTGTGAAATGTTGATTATGCATAATTCTAACAGCAAAAATTTAATATTGTTAAGGGTTTATATTGAAATACATATTTACATATATATGTCACCAGGGCCGGTTCTGGGGTATTCAGCGCCCCTGTTATTTTACATTTTCGAACAGTTTATCATTAAAATTATATAAACATTTACGTTAATTTTTGTTAATAATTTATAATAAATCTGGATTTAGTACACAAAAAATTAGATATGATCTAAATGCGCATAAAATACATTGATTTTAAAATTATTTAATAGGTCAAGCTGATTTGCGGGTGCTCATAATCAAACAGTTCTGCCTTATATAGCCCCCTATTTTAAAACTATTTTCTCGTTTTCAACCCAAACTTTTTTTGGACATCCAAAAATTTTAGTATGTACTTTATTGCTTGCAAAAATATTTTTAAATTTTCATTTAATTCTAACGCATGTGTAATATTAATATTTGGGTTTTGAAATATTTTACTTATTTATTTTGGGGATTTTATGCAATTTATTCTATTGAACAAATCATAGAAAGCAAAAAAATCTAGCCTTTCATTATTAAACATAACACTGGTTCTTCATATTAAATTATTTTAATTCAATTTTTCATTATATAAAATCCTAATTGATATTGTAAGAGCTGAATTGTATGTATTCATGTATACTTCTCCATCGTGTATCAGATTGTTGTTTTAAAGTTTAAAAAATATTGTCCAAGATAAGTAAAAGATGCAAAGAAGAATTTTTTGAATGATATTGAAAAAACTATATTATAAATTTCATATCCGAAGCTCGTTTGGCGCCCCCTAAGGCGTGCGCCCGCATTTTTTGCATGCATCGCATTCAAGGTAGGACCGGCTCTGTATGTATGTCACTTTACCAAGATCACGTATTCTGTTTGTTCAAAAATATTTTATTTTTATTTTTAATTTTTCAATATTTATTTATACTCGTCATTATTTTATTTTCATTTGAGCTGTTGTAATATTAAATAATTATACACATTTGATGTCGAATCGTCCATGATAAGTATCTTTTACAAGTAATTTATATATTATTTCAAATATGTTGTTTCAATGTCATTCCATTCAATTTAGTTGGACATTCTTTATTATTAATTCAGATTTATATAGATATAGAGAAATATAGAGAATGATGTGATTAGAATTGAATACGAAATTATGAAGATACGATTTCCAACCAATAAAACAAATAAATCAACAAATTTAAATTACATATTTAATTTGGAATTAGGTTCAACATGTGCTATATGACTTGGACTAATCAATGAACAAATCAAATTATTTAAATTAAATTATTCTTGGTTTTGGCATTGGATTTTTAATCAGATGAAATGAATGACTTTAGAAATGATTTTATCGGTTTATCACCCAAGGACTTAATTTGGAATAATTAATAACACTTGTTTACGGAAATTGATATCTATGCGATTTTAGATTAAATTTTTGAATGCCATGTAAACTATAGTATGAGAGTAAAGAACCTCCATATAAAAACAGCCCGAGTTGATACTGTTAGGCAAATAGTTCTAAAAATTTTGTACACTGTAACTTAGTTAAATTTAAAATTAATTTAAAAAAATCTAAAATCGTTTATTGAAGACGAATTTATTGCTTTCTATTTATTGTTTATACTGTTTCATATGCCGGCGGCAGAATGCATATTTTGCCATTTTATTTAACCAAGAAATAAAACTAAACCTGTATAACAATGCATGAATCCACAAGAATTACAATAATTCAGAGTAAGTGTTTGTGGTATTATTTTATTGGCATCGTAAATATAAAAAATCTATTAAATTGCTGTTAAAATTTTTGTACATTGTAAACAATCCGCATTTATTTTATTTATGCAAAAATTTCTGCACTATTTAGAATTGGGTTTAAGTATGCGAAAGCGAATTAATTAATAGTTGCGGAGTCATGCGATCTACGAATCGGAACTGAAAAAAGACGTAAATTGTCTCGAACCAGCTAACAGCATATGGTTGAAGTAAAATTTCTAATGAGGTTCATAGAATTGACTAGGTAATTGTATGTTTGTGTCCTAAATGTCATGTCTTCGCCTTTTTATTATGTCTTCTTAAAGTAAAATAAGGGAGAACAGTGACGGTTGACACACTTTTCTTTCTAATTTGCATAATGGAACTGTCCAATGCCAACAAGAAGAAAAATTAACAGATGTAGAAAAAAAAATGCATTTGATGGTCTTATTTTTGTACTAGGAATTTTGTTTAGAACTTATTCATGGTGTCAAATAATTCAAAACCAGTGGTGCATGGCATCGTACCTTGAAGCAAATTGCTCGAACTTCTCGTACCGCAATTTAATATTTTAATATTTTGAAAAATATTTTTTTGACAACTTTGAAAAATTTGAATATTGAAAAATAGCCTTTTTAAATAAACTAATTTCCATTTTCCGCACTCTTTGCTCAGTATCTCCGAAACGGCTTAGCTAGGTATTGCTAAAGTAAAAACTGATAAGCACGTCTTTATATCAATAAATATCGAGTCAAATCGGTTGAGTGATGATCCCGAAAATCTCGACAAGAAAATGTATCTATACATACATAGTGGAGACTGTGTACGGCACGATTGTGTCACTTTTTTTTGATCAGCCATAAATTTGTCAATTTACTAGGTAGAAGGGAGAAAAGTAAAGTAAATGGTAATTTGAACATTTGTCTACGTGGAAATACTGAAATACTGTTCTTAAATACGATGTATTAGTCATAAAATCAAATCCGAGAGACAGCTCTGACAGCGGTTGGGGTCAGTAGTGACAGACATAAAACTGGGTTAAAACAGATAGATATAAACGCAAAAATGGTTTATAATGACTTTTATTTCCGTTAATAACAATAATATGTAATGATTTGTAACACAACACAAACATGTAAACAAAGCTTATGAATAAAATATAACAATACATAATAAAACAATTCATTAAACAAAGTTAACAGGAATTCTGTTAACTGAAATGTGAAATTTTCTGTTTTTATATTGAATTTTCCTTTTGTATTTTGTTTTGAGTTAGATTTTTTGTCTGTTCAATCTTTACCCGAAAAAGACAAGAAATACATGTCACAACCGTACCCCAAAATTTGTCACAACCGAACCCAATGCATACTTTTAAAAAAAAATCATAATGAGCTAAATTATCAAAGCAAAACCTAATTGCTGATAAGTAACTACTAATGTTTAACTTACAGCAAAATAACAAAAAAATAATCATATAGATATACAATTAACAGTTATGATTAAAACAATTCGGACATGAAAACTTATTTTTGACTCTTAAAAAGCAATGCCGTCTACAGATCATGTTAATGAAAGGCACTGACTGAAAGCAATAATGGTAACTTGTTCGAACAATCATACTTCATCTTTCTCACATTGAATCCTATATCAAAATCAGTATAGGTTAGCTGTCACTACCATATCCTGGTACAACCGTTTCCAGTCTGCCCTATTACATAAACTCTTGCACACGCGCATCCACATTTCTAAGATTTTCTAAAATGTTCAGAAACCTCTAAAACGCAAAGATATGCAAAAAAATATCTTTACAGGCAGCTAATACTTCACCTTCACCTTAATTCATTTTTTCAAAATAATTTTTATCATTTTATTGAAATTCGTTATATTAAAATGTTATTTTTATTACTGTTATCCATATGGAATCTGTAATTCCATCTACTTTGTAAAATAATGTTTTTAACACGAGACATTACCACGTGGATAATTATCACTCACCAAACGACGCTAATCGACGTTATTAACTCGAAATCGATAATAATAGTCATAAGTTAATAACACCTAAAGCTCGCTCTAAAAAAAATTACGGGTTTTAGTTTGCCAAGCATTTATTGAATTCACAAACTGCACAGATCAAATTACTCAAGGTAGTGGTTTACTACAAAAAAACGTTGATTTTGCAAATTTATATTCATATTTTCAAGAGGTGGCTATTAATTTTGTGGCGAGTACTTAATTTGTAATTAATGTGATTAAAAATTGTTTCGTGATAACGGCCTGTGTGTTTTAAACCATTGAAAACGCCTTCGAGTTGGGACGGATAAGTATTGTGGCGTGGCGGCGCCAGGGAAGGTCGAACTATTAGTTTGAAGGCAAAACGATTAATTCAACCGTTAATCTGTTTAATTATAAAAATTATGGAAAATTTATTTTAGTAACACAGTTTAACTTATCGACGTCTGCACATCATCGTCAACAGGACGATACCTATAAATAAGTCAAAGCCAAATATTGACGCGAGTAGAACTTATGAATGCGGTAGAATACTGGACTTGGAACTGTAGAAACATTTTCGAATCAGAATAATAATACTACGTGTTTGGCAACTACTTTTTATTAACTTCCGGTAAATTAAAAATGAACATTTTATCTTTACGTTTCAAAGATTTCCTAGTATTTTGGCATAGGGTAGAGCGGGGCTAGTTGAGCATAGGGCAAGTTGAGCAATCAAAATATCTCTAAAACTATTCACCGTCCGTTTAGGCATTATATGGCGGAAAGATAGAGGTTTGGGAGAAATAAACATCCCGCGATCGCTAGTGGCCGCTGGACAAATGAGTGAGGCTCACGGCCGTTTTGTTTATTTTGAGACCAAAAAGTAAAAAAGTCATTCATCACGAGTTTTCGTCTAGTTTAGTCAAATGTTATTTATTTTTAACCAGGTAAATTTTATTCTTCCATATAATTATAGTACTTTTAATATGCACAGAGATTCTGGCTATAATTCTCACGGTTTTTTTATAAACTCACTTTTATTTTGAAATTCCGAGTTGGGGTTAGTTGAGCATAGTTGCTAAACTTGTTCTGTCACTAAGACAATTACCATTAACTTCTAGAAATTGATTATTATTTTTAAGATTTAAGCTAAGTCTATGAGTAGTAATATAAAGAAATAATGATTTTAAACAAAAATACTGATATAATGGTAAAATAATTCCTAAGCTACGATATTGTTCTGTTGATTCTACTTTTCGTTAATTATTCAAAGCAATTTACTATAAGTTTTGTTTTCTCTGTCAATAAAGACTATAAATATAGAACTGGTTATTAAAAACTTATTTTATTTCATTACTAATCGACATTGAACCTATAATTTTATTATACTTTCTTAGTGCTCAACTTGCCTCACCTATGGGGTACATTGAGCATACTTGACTTTTTGCATTTAAACAGCTGTAGCTTTTAAAGTTTACTTATTACCAAAAAATAGTATTAACACTTTTGTTAAGCGATAAACAACAAATCCATTAAGTCATATAGCAATTTATTGAGACTTTTCATTGAGGTGCTACATCCGTTTAAGTAAAAATTTGCTCAACTAGCCCGCCCTACCCTACCTTACAATTAGAAAAAAATGGATGTATGTGTTTGTGTGCGGATACAAATTTTCGTCGACGATTTTAGGAATACAAGTCAACCGATTTGAATAATTAATAAAACATTCGATTCGTATTGATAAGGAGACGTGCTGGTTAGTTTAATGGTAATTGATGTTTTAAGAGAACCGAGCGTCCGATTTGTATGATTCAACATTTTACAAAACATTTTATTTGTATTGACAAAATGAAGAACTGATGAAACTTTTGCGAAGGCAAGTCTAGCGGTTTCGAAGATCCAATGAAACAAATGAAAAAAAGGCATTTGGCGGATAAAGATGATCATCAGACATATGCACATCAACTTATCACATATTTTATAGATATTTTAATAATAACAAGGTTTGTTTACTTGTCTGCGGGTTCCGTATCAATGCTTATCCGTTATACTGCGACGAACCCATTGCTGCACCCACGCGCTTCGATATTTCGTTTCTATGCAGCTAACGTAGCGCGATTGCTTTGAAAAATAGTTTAAATTTTCAAAATATTTTAAAGTATGAGAAATCAAATTTTTCAAAAAGGTCAATTTTTTCAAAAATTTTTAATCTCAAAAATCGATTTTATTCGGGGTTCTAAAAGAAAATTGTATCTTTTTTAAAAAATTTAATTTTTGGTACGGGAAGTTCCAGCAATTTGCCTTAAAGCACAATGCCATACGCCACTAGATTTCATTTGAATTACAGTCAGTCTATTTCATAGAAAAAAATAATAGTTGTTTTGTTAGTTTTGTTTAATTAAGGGAGACCAGTGAAGGCTAACGTACTTTACTTTCTAACACATATCCTGAGACTGTTCAATTGCCACAAGGTGAAAAATTAACAGATTTAGGTAAAATAATTTGATATACTTACTTATTCATGTTTTAGCACTGAATAATTAACCTTGAGGTTACATTGTCATTTTTCTCATGACATTTTTTTAAAATTTATTATTCTTCTTATTTTTTTAACACCAATTATCAATTGTGACGAACTTTATTCATTGGAAGGTCATTTAAGGGTTGTCCTTTCTAGTTATAATTATATTTCTAGGTAAAACTTAAAAATAGTATTTTGAACCTAATTTCTTTTGCGGCAATGCTATGAAACTATTTTTACTTGAAAACATATTTTTGATCGATATTTACAAGAGAAAATAAATATCACAACTGCTTGATATATTTATATTTAACGATCTTAAAAGGTTTATACTTGTATCTAAAAAAAACTAATTATGTATAACTAAATTGTGATCTAGACTTGAATGAAAGTCCATATCATAAATTGGTCCATATAATAATAATAGATACCGAAAATATAGTGTGGGTTTTTTATGATACTTCAGAGATGTTAATGAATTAAAGATATTATAGTAAAATTTTTTTCGATTTATGACGCTGCTCTATAGGTTGTCATTCTTATCTTCGTATCATTGTCATTTTTGCCACATTTATTATCTATATTTACAAGGGAAACGATTATCTTCAATATTCGTTACGACATAACTCAAAATTAATTTGACTTTAGTTTATTTTCAAAAATTTAAAAGAAGGTTGAAATGGTTTATTACTAAAACCCTTAATGAGATATTTAAATAAATGAACAAATAAATTATTTCGCTTTTGGTCGTAAAAAGATCAGCGTTACCTAATTAGGGAAATCGGTTCAATATAAAAAAAACTGAAGTGCAATCCTGTTTTCATAATTTGTATTAATTAACCATTGTGTTAGTATTATATGAAAATAAGGCGAGCAATTAAAAGCATTGTGCAATAGCCGGCAATATAATTTTAAGCGAATGTATGTAAAGTACTTTGTTGAGTTTATTGCCGGCGCTGTGAGTTCTTAAAGATTACAATTAAATTAAAAACTACGAGAACCTAGAACTAAGAACATTGTAAATGCATTACCAACGATCTATGACGGATATCGAATTCCAACCGACTCGCTCCCATTCTTTGATGCGAAAAAAACACATATTTTATAAGCTTATTACATTAAAAACTAGTGGTGTATGGAATCGTGCCCTAAAGCAAATCACTGGAGCTTCTCTTTAAATAAATTAATATAAACATAAATTTATTATCAAATATTAGATAAACTATATATGGACGTATATTTTTTTACATTTTCTGTGGCTTGTGTTTGCTCGTCTTAAACTCTCTTTTATGTGTGGACTATATTTATTAGACATGTATATCTAATATTGATCTTTATGCAGCAATATCCACTAAAAACAGCAATTGCTTGATATTATATTTGAGACCTACAACCTAGAGTGAAAAAAAAATCATACTGCTTGATGTCGAGCTGGCGGAGGTTTTGATTGGACCCGGGACTAATGTGTGCCAGCCCGGGCGAGCTTAGATAACATATAATTTTTTTTTTTTTTAAATGTTTTCGAAACCCGTGAACATCTTATATTCATTAATTAAAATTATATTTTTCAACAAAATTCCAATATTTTATATTAATTAGATTTTAATTTTTTTTAAATATTTTAAATATTATGATTAATCAGCGAAAAATTTTCGGAATGATAAAAATTTGTGATTATAAATTAAAAATTGGACCATTTGTAATTTTATAAGGATTTATAAAGTATTAAACTTTCAGAGATTTTATAAAATCTTAAGTTTCAAATATCTTTGTTTGACGTTTTTTTCCACTAATTTTTTCTTTTTCTTTCTTTTTTGTATTTTGTCTCACAAAAGTTAAATTTTTATTGTTATTCTTAAATTTTACTCAAAAAGGACAAGAAATACTTGTCATAACATATCCATGTCACATAAAACAAAACTAATTGCTGGTAATTATGTACAACTTACAGCAAGATAACAGTGATCTATCTGTATACTAGAAACAGTTATTGAACAAAAAAAACTTACCTTTGACTCTTTAAAAGCCATGTGCTTAGATCGTGTTGACGTAGGGTGACAAAGATGCGATAATGGAAACTTGTTCGAACAAACATACTTCATCTTTCTTCTTTTAGAACCTACCTTGAAATAAGTATATTTTAGCTGTCATGACGACTGCCAATACCATACCTTGGCACTACCCTACCTAGTCTCCTCTATTAGGACTTGCGCCAATGAACTAAATGATATAGTACACATATTTTAAAATGTTTAACACATTTTGAAAAACTTTTTTAAGGTTTAAATACATTAAAGTCTTGAAGGTTAAAATTAATCTCAAACTATTTGAACTCATTTTGCATCTTTTCCATTTCGCGCGAAGAGCCATAGCCATATGTTCAACGATCATTCACTTTCTTGTTAATCAAAATTCTCTTTAATTCTAAGAAACGTCCAAATTAAATTTGCTGTATTATTTATGGGCCTCGTCTGGGCATTTTGTTAAGTAAGAGGTCTGCGTTTGTGGGGTCTGTTTGAATCTTTTTGTGAATTTCACACGCGACCGAGAGCGTGGGAGGTCCATAATTAAAACATGACAAGTGTAAGCTCATGAGAGATTAAGATCACTAATTTCTTTAACAACTACTTACACTGTCTTTCAAAAAAGTACATTTAATTGTACCATTTTACTTTCGTTTTATTAACAGTGCCGATTTAGGAACTGTGCTGGACAGACAAAAATATATTTTGATATGTATCAAGTGTGTAGTCATTTTTAGCTTGTTATTTTGATTTTTTTTGTGTGTCGTAATTTATTTAAATAAGGCAGTATTAAAATAATTTTAATAAGATTACAAAATATACATGTTTGTTTTAATAACATTATTACATTTTTTAAAGATCTTTGATAAAATTTAAATTATGTGATTCTTTGCAACATACAAGCTCCAGTATTTCCTGGACCTATCTAATCCAATAAATTAAATTGACGGATTTCTAATAAAACAGGATGATAAAAAATTCACAATTCACACTTCAATAATTGTTACAAGAAAGTACACTTTATATTATATTTATGTTAAATTATTAAAGCATAAAAAGTTTGTTTTTATAATGCTTTCATCATTACGAAATAATGAACTGTGCTTTTATGACAGCAAAATGCATTTAATGAACAATGAATTATGATGAAATAACGTCGGCTGTTTAATTAGTTTATAATAAATATATATGTATATAAATATATATATATATATATATATATATATATATATATATATATATACGATTTGTTAGCATTGTAATCAAGTTGATAGAAAGATATAATAGAAATGAATAAATTTTCTGAAATTTAAACGATCTTGAAAAGTTTATACTTGTATCTAAAAAAACTATAAAATTATAACTTGATTGTCATCTATTCTTCAAATGCTGGACGTGAATAAAAGTCCATATAATAATAATAGGTACCAAAAATATAGTGTAGGCTTTTTATGATACTTCAGAGGTGTTAATAAATTAAAGACATTATAGTAATCATTTTTCACTATTTATGACGTTGCTCTATAGGTTTTTATTTCCATAATGTTAAAATATAAGTGGGTTTCTTTACTATTTTTCGTCCATAAAGTCCATATAATAGTAATAGTTACCAAAAATATAGTGTAGGCTTTTTATGATACTTCAGAGGTGTTAATGAATTAGACATTATAGTAATCATTTTTCACTATTTATGACGTTGCTCTATAGGTTTTCATTTCCATAATGTTAAAATATAAGTGGGTTCCTTTACTATTTTTCGTAAATATACAAAACGTTAAAATGAGGTCTTGATTGCATTTTGTTAAGAAATCATTCCAAATTAATAGAGTGAGATTAGGGCTTCCAATACCATAGAAAAATCTGAATACCGGTATTCGATATTTGAAAAATCAAATTCCGGGATCCCGGTTTTAATACCGGTATTGTCGATGAAAAATTAAATAGTTATATTTTTACTTACTTCAGTTGTTATATTGACATATTAACAAATAATATATGAAATCTAACAAATATTGTCCTGAAATGAGTACATATTATTTATTACATATGGAGTAGAAGTAGATAGAAACAAAAAACGTGTCAGTAAAAAAATTTTTTTTCTTTGTCCGTCTTTTCAATCAAAAATGATTCCAAACTGAAGTTACAACCTGTCCTTTGCGGTGCTCCGTAAATGTATTCATCTTTCACTGGTATATATTTATATATATGGTATATGTCTTTTAATTTTAATATTTTTTAATTACAACACTATTAACTTTGGTTTATATAATCACTTATAAATATCATAAGTTCAAATTAAACACAATATTCACACAATATTAATCACACTATTCTTCATATAAACATTTATTTTCCCGCAACTCTGAGATGTTATCTACACGAAATTTTACTGCCTACTTAAGTTACATTTCGGCTTCATGTAACATTTTATTTAGTTTAAGGAATTCCCTAGATTTTGAATATGATCAATAGAATTTCTTTATATGTGTGAGTGCAAGTCAAGTTATTACCCGTTCGGATTTCTCGGGAATTACTGCAATGTGTGCAATTCATCGATAAAAGATTATTACAATGTTGACTTTTCTTATGTTGAAACCAATACAATTGAGAATTTGATTCATTACGTGGTGTGTTTCTACTATATTAGTTATTTATATTAATGAATAAGCGTTGGGCCATAACAATACACTTCGCAAATTCTCAATATGTTGTCAGCGACACGCAATTTAAACAACTGCCGTTCTTACTTATGAAAATGATTTATATATAATAAATAAAGAATTATATCTCATCGATTGTTATTATGTTTAAAAATCATTGATAGCGAATTCGATATAGGAACGAGGCACGTGAATGCATAATAACTTTTGTAATGAACCCTTTTATTAGTTGGCTGTCACACATAATATATAAACAATCGCTTTATCTTGCCGACACCGCTTTATCTTGCCTCAGCTGAGTCAAGCTGAGTCGGCAATACACAATACATAGTTTGGAAACTAAAACTTGATATGTGTTTTGCGTAAGTTGAATTTTTGATAGAATACTGGTAATACCGTAATACCGGTATTATTTGAATACCAATACCGGGATTACGGAATCCCGGTATTGTAAGCCCTAAGTGAGATGCGATGAAATTTTAAACACATTCAACTTTAACTTCAAACCTTATAAAAAATACTTAATAATTTATAATGCTGTATTTAAAATAATTTATTTATTGATATTAAAAATAATGATTTCGCTATGAAGTTACAAGTGATACAACATTTTCTCAAATTCGAACTTATTTTTGAATCGTTCTTATTAACTAGTTGCTATAATTAACAATATATATATATATATATATATATATATATATATACATATATATATTTATATAAATTTAAATAGGACAGCATTCGGAAGCAGCAGTTAGTTCAGTTATGTAAATTGTAACGTTATAAATTTTTATGATATTATTTAACTCCGAATTTGCATAATGTTATTATTATGTTTGGATTGTTTTTATGCATACTAATGAGTTGAAAGATATAAACTAAGAAATGGATAGTTGTAAGACGGTAGTGATAGTGGTCATTACAGCTAAACTATACTGATTATGAGATAGGGTTCAAAGGGAGAAATATGAAGTACGTTTGTTCGAACAAGTTTTCATTATTGCATTGAGTTTGCGCCCTACATTAATACGATCTGTAGACTACATTGCTTTTTAAGAGCCAAAAAAGTATTTATATATATATATATATATATATAAATCGCTTTGTTATTTTGGTGTAGGTTGCACATTAGTAGTTAATTACCAGCAATTCGTTTTGTTTCATATGACATGTATGTGTGTGCCATGAATTTTTCGTAACCTATGTTTATGCATGTCACAACCGTCCTGGGGGTGAGAATCCTTGTAACATTCGCTCTTTTTTGTATGATTTGATTTATATACCATTGCATTTAAAGACAATTTTTCAGTACTTAACTACTTACCTGTAGACATATGTTTAATTCATCATTTAATTTACTTTTCTCTCACAATCAGATAACTAGTGAATTAACAAAATTATAGCCGAAAAAAGGCACAATTGTACCCAATTGTGATAATTATATGAATAAATTAATACTTGAATAGATATATAAATATTATTTTATAAATAAATATAATAATAGGTAAAAGGATGAATCAATGCAGAATGATAAATAAATTAATAGATTGATCAATTTGATGATAGGTAATCACTGATGTTATAATTATTGTGTATATATAGAAATTAATTAAATATACTACTACATATTTTAATTAATTGAAAGACGTTTATTTAAATTTATTACAGGAAAATATTCTATCAGCAATGAACCAATTTTACAATGGTTCGCATAATTTTAATGAATAATATATTTATTTATTATATACACGTGTTACTCTGTTTACAAATTTGTCTCGTTCTTTATTTCTCAAGTTTTTATTTGATAAAATATTTTTAGGACTTTCACGTGCAAGTTTATTAAAATCAATTTCTAAGAGCACCTAGTCTTGAAATCAATTTCCAAATAATACCGGTCGATTTAGAAGAAATCGCGCATGCATATGTGTTTAATTTAGAATAAAAGTCAATTCTCTATACATCAGACAAAGCGTATAAGATACAGAATAGTTTTCATAATAATGGAAATATTCCTCATCCGAGATGCGTCTTTTGACACGCAGTTCTTTTTTTACAACGATCGTGCCACTTGTGATTAGAAAACACGCCGAATCGCATATAATTCAATATAGGTAAAATATAATAAAGCGCAAAAAAGTGGAACAGGCGCCACGGTCTGAATATTGATTGAAAAAAAGTGAATCTCATCGCAAAAATTCGATCGATTAATTCAATTCATTAACGGTACCCGGATCGCCGGATCGGTGGGAAAAATGATAGACCAGATAATTTTTGATGGGGCCATGTCTTTCTTTTATCTTGTAATAATTATAAACATGCGCTTATATCTAAGGGTATGCTATATCACATATTAGTTAGTGTAATAATTTATTTTAAGTACAAAACATGTCTATTCCAAATCTTTATCAATGATTTATTAATTAGATTATTTATTTTCATGAAATTTTATAAATGTTATACTGAAGATGTGTGACATTGACATAATTAAGTTGTAGATGAATAAAATAAACTAGTGATGCATGACATTGTGCCTTAAGCCCAAATTGCTGAAACTTTTCGTATCAAAATTAAATATTAAATATTGTTTTTTTCCAAACTTTGTATTATTTTGAACATGTTTGAAAATTTTGTAATTCTTAAAATTTTTGAAAAAAAACATTTTTTTTAAATTTAGAAATATTTGGGATTTAAAATTTTTTTAATGAAAATTGATTTTTTTTTAAATATTGAAATTATGTAAAAATTTGAAAAATTAAAGTTTTGTAGCATTCTAAACGGATGATCTCTTAAAACAGCATGATCATTTTTTTAACACTTTGCACCGTACTATCCGAAATGCCCTCTTTGCACTTTTTGCCCCGTATCTAAGAAACGTCTTAGCAAGTTTACATTGGATCAGCATACTTTTTAATGTTATATTTAAATAAATTATATTGCTTGAAACTACTTTGTAATCACTGATAATGAAGGAATCATTAATTGAAAATGTCTGAGAAATAATAAATTAGAGAAAAATGAACTAGTGTTGGGTGGCCGTCTGCCTTAATTGTAAGACAAATTTGGGGAACATCCCGCACCGTAATTAAACAGTCGAGAAATGAAAATAATCGAATAGTAAAGCGCATGGTATTGTGCCTTAAGGCAAATTGCTGGAACTTCCCGTACCAAAAATTATTTTTTTTTTAAAAAGATTAACATTTTTGAAAAAAATTTACTCTGAAAAAATTAGATTTTTGAGAAACTATAAATTTTTGACAAAAATTTACTTTTTTTTGAAAAAAAAGAGACTTTTTGAAGAAAAAATTATTTTGAAGAAAAATTTATTTTGAAATATTTTGGAAATTCTAAACTTTTTTTTCAAAGCAATCGTACTACTTTAACTAAATAGAGACGAAATATCGAAGCGCGTAAGCGCCGCGTCGCTGTCCAACGGATAAACATTGGTACGGAATTCATAGGAATGTAAACAAAACTTATACTTATTGTTAAAATCTCTATAAAATATCTGATAATTTGATGCGCATATTATGTCTATATATGTCTAATGATCATTTTTGACCGCCAAATAGCATTTTTTTTACTTTTTTTACTAGATCTCCGAAACCGCTAGAAATGCCTTTATGAATATTTGATCAGTTCTTCATCTTGTTAATACAAGTAAAATGTTTTTTGAATTATTCAAATTGGACGCTCCAATAAAACTGAGTTACCGTTTTTGGCACTTTTTGCCCCTATATTCGGAACGGCTAGACCTGCCTTCGCCAAAAACTAATCAGCACGTCTCCTTATTAATACGAATCGAATGTTTCTTGAATTATTCAAATCGCTTCATCCGTATTCCCGAAATAGTCGACGAAAATTTGTATACGCACACACACACATACACGCACACACAAATACACGCACTCACACACAAAATACATCAATTTTTTTCTAATGCATTTCAAAATGTTCAAAAGGTTTTGGAACGTAAAGATATATAAAAATTTTCATTTTCGATTTTTTTCGATTACTATAACTTGGCCTACGGGAAGTTAAAAATCAATAAAATTCGATGAATGTTTATAATAATTGCTTTTATAGAAACACACCTAATTGCTTCAAGAATGAAGGCACCCAAGAACCTTATATCTCATATTTCTGAGAATTATATAAACATTTCAAAATTGAATTAAAGCAAAGTTAAAATTATTTATTTCGAATATATGAGTAAGCTTTCGAATTTTTAAAATTATAAGAAAAACGTTTGTATCTTCTGGAAAACTATAATAAAGTTAGATTCATTTGTGATATTTTAAAAAAACTCAATATTCTAAGAAAAATAGATTTGAAATGAATATATAAGGCGACTGGCAGTACGTCCTAACAACTTAAGTTGCCGGAAAGTTTAGAACTTTCAAAGTAATGTTCATTTCTTGTCATACACACTATTTTTTTGTAATCTTCTGTCGAGCGGTGTCATCATTGAAAGATTGAACATAATTTCCATCACTTAAACGTCCTCTATCCATTGTCTACAATATATACTAAAATGCGTATAAATTACGACCTGGAACTCCGAATGCACGGTGGCTAATGAAGACATGAATCAATCATCACGTGCTTTTGTCCGTGTGCTCGGCAACAAGAACAGTGTCGTTCAATCTACGGAATGATTGTATTGTGTTATATTATACAAATTGTTACACAGCATTAGTAGTTGATATTGAAAATGTCGATCTCTGGATAGTGTCTTGTATTGTAACTGTATCGTCCGGCTATAACAAAGCGGTTTGTTGCAACCGGTCATCCGGCATTTTGCATTATATGCACATCGGCATTGCGCGCTCGGGACAGCCGGTATATCGTTTTTCTCAAATGTCATCATGTCTTCATCAAACTGCTTCCCCAAATTAAATATGGTACTGATCTTTGACTACATATATACACAATTGATTTTCATAAAAAACTAGGCAGCGTGACATTGTGTTTTTGGGCATCTTACAATAGATAAAAAACAATTATCTGGAAGTTTTAGCTCTTAATATTAACGTTTAGATAGAGCGCAATTCAATCAAAGTTTTGTATGGAAATAGCATGAAAAAATTTTCAAAAATTTTTAAATTGTTTTTTAGATGTAATTTAGCGAACAAATTAATGAATACAACTCATTCATTTGTCGCTAAGTTACAACTAAAACATTTTTTTTTTAATTTTCAAAAATTTTTCCATGCTCTTTCTATACAAAACTTTGATTGAATTGCGCTCTATCTAAACGTTAATATTAAGAGCTAAAACTTTCAGAGAATTGTTTTTTTTCTATTTGGAACCATTTGACCACCCTAATATATATATATATATATACAGGGCCGGATTTAGAAATTTGGCGCCCCGGGGCACTGACAAAAATGCCACCCCATCCCTGAAATTTTACAAACTTTCGAACTTTTTTTTAAAGCAATCGCGCTGCTTCTGCTTCGTAGGAACACAATATAGAAGCGCGTACGCGCCGCGTCGCAGTCTAACGGATAAACAATGTTACAGAACGCATATAAAGGTAAACAAAATTCATACTCATTATCATAATATCGTTAAAATATCCGATAATTTAATGTGCATATGTCTTATGAACACTTTTGTCCGCCTAATGTTTCTTTTTCAAATTTTTTTATTGGATCATCGAAACCGCTAAACCTGCCCACCACAAATTTTCTGTAAATTTTTTTGAATGATATTGGACGCTTTTTCTCTCAAAAACTGAATTATCATTTTTGGCATTTTGGCTCGTATCTTCAAAACAGTTGGACCTGCCTTAGCCAATAATTAATCAGTACGTCTTCTTATCAATAGGAATTGATAGGAGATTGAATTATTAAATCGGTTGATCCGTGTTCTCGAAATCGACTTGAATAATTAAAAAATATTAGATTTGTATTGATGAGGAGACATGCTGATTAGCTTTTGGTACAGGCAATTACAAAAAATGGTAATTGAGTTTTGAAACAGCTACGCAGCGCGATTGCTTTGCAAAAACTTCATAATTTTCGAAAAATTTCAAAATACAAAAAATGTGTTTTAAAAGTTCTTTTGTTTCATTTTTCAAAAAAATTTAAAGCTTTTTATAAAATGTAGTTTTCAGTACGGGATGTTTCAGTAATTTGTCTTAAGGCACAATGCCATGGGTCACTAGTTAAATTTTTTTCGACGCGATAAGCTTGTAAGTGCACAAATTCGTCATTTTAAGAGGGCTCCAGAACAGAAGAACATATTTTTCTTAAACTTTCAGCTTGTTTACGGATATTTATATTAGCCAAATTGCCAAATTTGATAACTTATTAACCAATTTGATAATTTATGTATGGAGAGGGAGGCAAGACAAAATAATAAATTTTAGTTATCGGTTATTTCAACCCAAATTTTGCATTGCAATCGTATTATGTTTGGTTAATTATATTTCTTGAAATAAAAAATGTTGTTAAAAATAGTTGATCATATTGTACAGAATTTTTTTCTCACTATCCAAATTTTATATTTATTATATATATATATATATATATATATATATATATATAAATACAAATCAGTTCAAGGGATTGAAATAAATTGGCCAGAAGAGATAAAAATATTTTTACTACTAAGTATTATAGCATTTTATCATTGGAGAGCATGTCTACATGAGATTCAATGTGAGCATATAAACTGATAAAAATATATTTTATTTTTAAATTAATGATAAAAGTAGAATGTGTTGAAAATTTTCCTAAAATTAATCCTACATTTTTTCCAATTTTGAAATTTATATTTACATAGGGTAGAACGAGGTTTATTTTTAATTATACCTTATTTAATTGTTTTATAGGATGTATTGTTAATTTTTAAGATTTCTGATGAAATACTAGATCAAGGTTATATACAGACTTATTCCTGTGAAAATGACATTTTGCGTTGGTTGAATATTGTAGCTATCATTTCGTAAAATCCTTTTAAACTTAAAAATAAGAAATTGGACCTGCTTGCCGCTATTTCACCCTATGGGGTGAAAAAGACCAGGTGACGAATTTTTCAAAAACAGCAAAAAATACATTTCTACAATGATAAAGTAGCTGGGGTTTTACCGATTATGGTCAGATATTTTTTAGTTTGATATGTGTAATTTGTTGTGATATATTTGGTGTGATTTCACAATATAATTGGTCGAAGTCTAATTGGACCTTTGTGCCACGACTTACCCTATATTGCATATCGCTGTATGGGTGTTAAAGATACTTGGTCCGAAAGTAATTATCAAAATCAATCTATCGAGTAAACTCTACTTATCATAAGAAATATGTATATTCAAAAACTTTAGCTAACAATAGTTTAATTTCATCTCGCAATCTCCTCAAAGGATAATTGAAACAGTCAGAATCACTGAGTCTGAAGTAAAAGGCCAAGTTGAAAGCTTTTTTTTTCAAAATATAATAAAATTAAAAAAAGTTCTTCTATCTCTTAACCGTGATGTCACGTAAAACTACGGCAGCGCAACTTTATTACTGCAACCTGATTTAATTATGATCTGAATTTATAGTTTCGCATAAATTAGGTTACGATGACATTGCAACAACCACTGAGTGATTATAAAGTGGACATAAATCGCTGATATCTGATCTTTACATGTACACTTTTTAGCTGCACATTTTTCAATCCACTTGTATTTATTATGTACACAATAAATATATTGCATTGATACCGTAAGTCGTTATAAAATTTATTTTTGCGAAGAAAACGCTGTTGAAAATAAGCGCGTTCCAGATTATTAACTGCTGATTGACTATATAGATAACTGTCGGTCATTTTCTTCCATAATCCATTATAATATCTATAAAACGCATCTGTTAACTTTATTTGTGCCAGTTCATTGTGTAAACGTGCTTATCGAATATGAACATTTCTATGCCGAACGTATAACTCATCTAATACAATCTTTGGAAAAGAAATCTTTGACTTTCTCAACATTAAGTAGCGAAAACTTGGCCGTTTTATTAAAACTAAGAGAACATCTTCGATCTAACGTCTTCATATTCCCGGTTAGAGTTTGCTAACAATAAGTAATAGACCACCGAGATTCGATTGTTCTGTTATTATCGAAGAATCATCTTCCACATGGCCATAAAATGACTTATTTAACATATAACATTTATTGATTTATTATCATCATAACTCATGCATATGACATTGGTTTATAAATATTTATTACTACCTCATTCGTGTATTATTGAAATCAATATTTATGTACAATATTGTTATAAATAGGTAAAAAATCAAGAAAAAAATCGATGATACTCATATATGGAATAATTTATATTGTGTTACTAATAAGAATCTAAGTAAAAACAAATTTGAAAAAATTTATTTTCCATGGTATATTCAACTTAAGTCTGTCTGATCTTCAGTTTTTTTTCATAGGGGGGCTAGTGGTTATTTCTTGTTAATATGTTTTGAGATCCACTGATTATATTTCTACGGAATAAAGATGGAAATTTGCTGTGACTACTTCTCTATCAAATTAAGTAAAAATTATTTCATGCTTGCTTCTTAATTATTTCCCAATTATTCAAGTTATAAAAAAAGCAAGTTGTAACATCGACCGGAGCAAGTAGTAACGACAAAAAAAAATGCTTCTAAAATAATGCTTTATTTTTTACAATTTTTTTTGAAAATTGACTTGTTTCTAGGTAATTATTTTCATACATAAGTGCAAACTATAATTCATGCAAATAAAATATTATATGTCTCTTGCAATATGAAATTGTATCATAAATCAACATATACTGCAATTAATATCATGATAAAAATAAAAGTATGGTATCTCTTGTTACAAAAGTAACATGTGCTCACATCTTACACACTATAGATTTCATTCAATCTTTTTCACTTGAAACTGTATATACTTTTGTACGTTACAACTAGTCTCAAGGTTTTGTTTCAACTAACCCCAGGCGCTATTTTATCGCTTGAATCAAGATAACTATTTATACAATTTAGCAATCACAAAAGTTATTACACATTAGGTAATAATAACGCAAATCATAATTTTATATTACCTGTCAAAAATTGCGGACCTGCACAGTTCTGTTTATTGCGCCGGTCTGCCGGACAGAAGGTATGACAATATTTGCAAGGACGTTCCTAGTTAGGATGTTACTAGTTACACCTGTTACAAATATCCCCGAGCATACACAATTATTCTATAACATATCATTATCACATATTTATCATTACACAATATTTCTATAACACAACTAGGAATAATGTTTTTTAATAAAAATGCGATGACGAGAATTAAAAAATGACATAAAACTCAAATGATGCGTATTTTGAAGTTATTAATTACTTTCTTCATTTATTGAGATATTCAAAAACTTATCGTTGGTTTTAAATGTACTTTGGGTCTGTCTTTCTATTATCAAGGGTTATATTCTCAGATTACAAGAAATACGTACGAAAATCATTATTTCAAGAGAATTAGATCGTTTTTAAAAATCCTCAAACTTTACCAATAATATTTCCATCATATACAGTTTAGTCTTATTTTGTTTGATATGGCAGAAATTATTTATATAAAGTTTACATTTCAATATTTTTGGGCAAAAAATCTAATCTGAAAACCTTGTTCGCTGCAATAATTTATATGTAGTTTTGTTTTATTTTAGTTTAATGCATCAAACAATTCTTTATGTTCACTCTATTAAAATTGAGCTTCTCCATCCAATGGTCAGAACTATGGCCATTGGCCATTCAATCAAAAGTTCATCAACCCGCCTTGGCAGCCTGATGTCAAACAGTAGAAACATTGGTTTACACTTGGAAATACACATAGAAATATATTTTCAAGTAAAAATTTTTGCTTTCTCAAAAAAACTCATCTGTATACGCCAATAGTTGCGTTACTCAACCTTCTACAAAGTTCGGCGACATAGTTAAGTTAAAATAAAATCATCACTTTATGTTATAGGACTTCTAAGTTCTGACTACTGTTCGAAGTAGTATTGTTATATTCCAAAAATAAAGCTATATATTTTGCTTAGGGTAAATAGATTAAATAATTGTTTAATTTTTAGATTTAGTTTGAGTCAAAATATAAAAATTAATAAAGCGGCTGCGGTGCAGAAACCTTATTCTCCCCAAGATCGTAAAAAAATGAAACCAAGTTGATGTGATCGCCAACATTTTTAATTCCCGAGCCATAAATGTGTTTTTTTGTATTAATTGCCGAACGAACACGTTGCGGTTAAAGGGTTTTCTCCGGATAGTTAGCTTTATTGCTCAAACATGCGAACTATTGTTGCAAACTCGAGAAGTTATCCGATTATTTACAGACCGAATATCCGGTACAGCAAACGCATTTTTCTTAATTTTTTATTATTTCTTTAATTTTTAATTCATTGTTGCAGTTACATTATATGAAGAAATACAGGAAACTTGCACACACTTCGTACTGTACTTTGTTCTTATTCAATTTATTTTTATAGATCCAGTGCTAACGCAACTTTTCTTGTTCAGTTGCATAAACTATTAAAACTTTATGGAATAGTATATTTCAAATAAGTAAATTACAAAATTGCCCACCTAGTATATTTTCCAAAGAAGAATGTCATAGTTTTCAGTAAAATAAAATATTTTATATAGAATCGTTTAAAATCACATTGTGTCGAGGACTTTCGTAAAAGTAATATTTGTCCCGCATTCGACGTATTGCATCGGGTTGCCTCGAATTGTTGAAACGCTTTTGAAGTATAACTTCTTTAGGCATGACTAAGCATCGGAATCAACGTTGTATGCGTACCGGCGTCAACGTCGTATGCATACCGATATCAACAAGGTAATCGGCATAGATAAATAAACATTTTAAAGTTACATCGCAATACAAATCTTGATAATGAAAAATGCCTGAATCAAAAGAATATTTTACCCTGTCCCCCGTAAATAATTGTAATGAAAATAATAAAACAAATGCAGCATTTGCACCGTGAATGAAACATAAGTTTATTGAAATAATTTCTATATTATCCGTAGTTTCTATAAATCTTTGTAGTTATTGAAATGGAAAATATTTTTTAGGCAAAACTGTTCAAGGAATGAGATCATATCGCCAGCGAAAATGTAAAAAAAAAAACATCAGTCAATAAATGTATGTTAATTTTAATTTCACGAAGTTCTTTAAACACAATTATTACATGATGAGTGAAGTTGCGAAAACAATATTTGTTTAGGCGTTGTTTAACATAATCCACTGTATGAACTAATATTATAGAAGTTAGTAATCAGCAATTACTTCATTTCTCTATGAAGGTTCATTTCTAAATGCTAATTACAATGACAAACCGATCATGTCATATTTAAAGTATTATTTTAATTACATTATTGTTTTTGAATATTATACATATTTTTAACGCTATTATAAATATATAATTTATAATTTATCATTATATAAATGTGTATAATGGTTACCAACGATAAAATAAACAAATTAAACCGCTGATTTTCAAATAGATAGAACCTTTTAGATTATTTTGTAATCTCTATATTTTTGCATACATTAAAAAAAATTATGTGCAGTGTTGTGTCTTCACAACATTTAAAAGATTTGCTGAACCGATTTAGATCTTTCAAAAAAGTTCGATTTGTATTAACTATGCGTAAGGTGACTCACTCAATTCTAAATAGAAGTGTTAAAATTTTCTATTTCATCGTAAAACATTAGCATTTGATATGCGCACATAATAAAATCAGGTTTTTAGCGATTTATGGAGATTTTAATAATATGCTTACATTATTTTAAATTTTTTAGTTCCGTGAATATAATAAATTCACGCAAACATTCCAATTATTCGAGTGAAACTTTCAATTTTTATTGAAATATTGAATTTATAAATACTGAAATACTAAAATTTGCACTGATTTTTAGATTCAATATTAATATGCAAGATACATGAATTTAAAATTACGTCTACTATCTCTTCTTCACTTATAGTAAGTGATATTATAAACTCATATTGAATAATTTATAAAATTAAAAATCTAATAATGTATTAAAAATCTAATAAACAACAAAAATTTGATATATTTCATAATACAAGAATTTACTAAGGATGCAGAACCAAGAAACTTTGGTTGTAGTGTGGACTTAAAGTTAATACTTAAGATCTTAAACTTTTTGAATTTTTTTTTCAATCAATTTGGAAGCATTTGAGCCCCTAGGAGCAAGGAAATTCGAAAATATCCATACTAAGGACTACCCTAATACAATTAAATGAATGTCTGGTAATAAAATTATTTTCAAACTAGCTGTAAGTGGAGTTCTGTCTTAAGGCAATTAAGGCATCGTGCCTTAAGGCAAATTGCTGGAACTTCCCGTACCAAAAATTATTATTTTTTTAAAAACGATTAACATTTTTGAAAAAAAATTACTTTGAAAAAATAAGATTTTTGAGAAACTATAAATTGGTCAAAAAATTACTTTTTTTTAAAAAAAAAAATTTAAAAAAAAAAATTTTTTTTTTTTAATTTTTTTTTTTTTGAAAAAAAAATTTTTTTCTTTATTTTGACATATTGGGGAAGATCTGAACTCTTTTTTTAAGCGCCGCGTCGCTGTCTAACGCATGAGCATTGGTACGGAAACCATAGGAATGTTAACAAAATGTATACTTATTGTTAAAATCTCTATAAAATACTGGTAATTTGATGTGCATATGTCTAATGATCATTTTTGACCGCCAAATGGCTCATTTCCTTCATATCTCCGGAACCGCTAGACCTACCTTCATGAAAATTTTATCGATTCTTCATCTTCAATACAAGTGAAATTTTTTTGAATTATTCAAATCGAACGCTCCGTTCTCTTAAAAACTGAGTTACCGTTTTCGGCACTTTTTGCCCCGTATCTTTGGAACGGCTTGACCTGTCTTCGCCAAAAACTAATCAGAACGTCTCCTTATCAATACGAATCGAATGTTTTTTGAATTATTCAAATCGGTTGATCCGTGTTCCCGAAATCGTCGACGAAAATTTGTATCCGCACATACATACACACACGTACATACATACATACACACACACACACACACACACACACACACACATACATCCATTTTTTCTAAGGTATGCCAAAATATTTAGAAACCTCTGAAACGTAAAGTTATATAAAAATTTTCATTTTTGATTTTTTTGCGATTACTATAACTTGCCCTACGGGAAGTTAAAAATTCATAAAGGTGTTAGAGGTGTTCAACCAGTAATGAAAATAAAATGCTTTTTGAAAAAATAAAGCAAGCTTTTTTATTAACTTTGACAAATTTGAATCGAAAATCAGCGAAAAACGTCTACAAAAAAACAATAATTGATCAAGTTATCCAATAATTGTCCAGTTATCGATCGGGTTAAAAATTATTAATGAAATTGGAAAGTGTGATACTAAGGTGAAAAGTGAGTGTTGCATGCATGTATTTTTCAAATTTCACGACTATTCGACGTTACGTGAATGTTAAAAATAGCCAAGCTTGCCGCTTCAAATAATTTATCAACATAATTCATTTATTTTAGTTAGATAATCTGCAACAATTTATCAATTCCTTCCCTTTTTATTGTTGTTTACCGATAATCTCTCACACGAACACGCGTCCTCGTACTATTTCTCGTTCGTACTTTATTCAACGTCGTAAAGCGAGCGCAGCGCAGGAACGCTTTACGACGGTGGGCAATTAGTGCATCATATTTACAAGAATATCTTAACAAGCGATATCATTTTCACAAGATATAAAATGTAATTACATTTTAAAAGTGATAAAGCAAAAACGATTCGAGCGGCGATTACATAAAATACATTCAGGATTGATTCGAATGACAGCGACGACAGAAATATTTTAAGTTTTTTTATATAACCTCTGTTAAAGCTTATATGTGGGTTAGGTAAAAAGGACCAACAGTACCTTGACGCTCCCAAGTAAAAATAAGAAATAGTAAAGAAGAACGTAAATTAAGTTAACAAATGCAATTTTGCAAGAGATAAGTTAAATAAATAGTTATTCCAACTATACTGATGGAATTTCTGACAAAATATTAGATCAAGAATATTTACAGTATTATATCTATAAAAATAAACCCATAAAATTTATATTTTGCGTTAGTTGAATAATATAGCTATTATTTTGGAAAATTCCTTTAAAAATAAAAGTAAGATATTGGACCTGGTCGTCCCATCTATCCCGCATATGAGTTAAAAACGTGGCATAGTGTGGCGTACCACAGGACAGCGTCCGGAGTCCACTATTGTATATTGTTTACACAAGAGATTTACCTACTGAAGAAGATCTGATGATTTGTACATACGCCGATGACGTAGATAATCTTCAACTTCGTGTACATTACAGCTGCCACTGAAAAAGTCCAAAAATATCTATCATCATTTGAATCATGGCTCCGCAAATGGCATATTAATATCAACACCGACAAATCGCAACACATTATTTTTTCATTGAGCAAGCACAATAGTCCTCTTGCCCTCCTCAATAAGTAAATCTTTCCGAATTGCAGCAGTGTAAAATATTTGGGCATGCACCTTGACTCCAAATTAAATTGGAGAGAGCATGTCCTTAATAAGCAAAAACAAATATAATTAAAAATAAAAGATTTGTGTTAGCTGTTTGGCAGAAAAAATTATTTACCACCTGAAAATAAAGTCCTCAACTACAAAACGGTTATCATCCTCATCTAGATTTATTGCATAAAACTTTCAGGCCGTGCCAGTAAATCCAACATCAATATTATTCAAAGATGTCAGAATAAAATTTTACGTTTACTTACAAATGCACCATGGTGTATCTCCAACTTCTGCCTTCATAAAAATCTAAACATCAAAACAGTTCATGAACAAATGAAATTAAGAATCTTGAATTACAACAAACAACAACGAACTGCAAATGCATACAAATCTAGCCATCAAAACTTTGCCCAGACCCACAGAAGACTGAAAAGGAAATGGCCCGCTGATCTACCGCTGCATTAAACAAATGCGTGTTCCGGTAAAACTTAGTGGGCAACATCTAACACCAAGCCAATTTTTTTATTTAAATTTTTATTTCTTATTTCAATTTATTATTTTTTTTAGTTTGCTTATTTTTTACTTATTATGTATATTGTATACTTTATTTGATAGTTCTCTTTATTACCTAAGCAAGCAGTTTTGTAATATAAGATTATATCTTTGATTGACAAAATAATAAAGAAAAAGATGAATAATGAGTTAAAAACGTCCAGGTAACAATTTTTTGGCAAAAAACACAATTCTACAATGACGAATTAGCCAGGAGTCTTACTGCACATAGCCAAATAGCTGTTTGTTTGATATGTGTTATTTGTTGTGATATAATTGGTTTGGTTTTGAAAATATCATTAACCGAAGTCAAATTGGCTTTTTGTGCCCCACTCTACTATATATATATATATATATATATATATATATATATTATTAGGGTACTGTATGATAGAACTTTTTCTCATTGTCAGTTAAGTTTATAACTATATTAAGTAAGATCTTATTTAACGACTTATTACAAATAACTTCAAATGATAAAACATGGAGATTAATACATGGTCAATTTAAAATTTTATGAAAATAATCAAATATATTGATTATAGTAAATAAGGAAAGTCGTATCGGATGAAAACATCTTAATCTTTAACTTAAAGCTATTAACCTGTTTTTCAGTATTCACTTTAATATGAGTTTACACTCGTAGGAATAATTATACTACAATACATTGCTTTTCAACATTTTCCTGCTTGTTCAATTTAATAAATGTTGTTTTTTTAAATAAATATTTAGAATCCTACTTAGACAAATGTTAATTATTGCATATGAAATTTAAGTAAGTAAATAATGTATTACTTCATTGAAAATTAATTTTGTTTTTAACATATTATATAAATAATTTTGGTACAACAAATTATAATTATAAGAATTATTTTGTAGTATAAATTATTAATAATAAAAATATATCTATTACCTTGTTAGAAAATTTATTTCTGGAGCATGAAAATGCTCAAAACTATATTGATAAAATAATTTTCCAATACCGTTTGAATATATTTTGAATAAATTATTGCGAATGCTTGTACATAGATTAAAGAAGAACTAATTATAAATGATAATTTCGATTGTTATTTTAATAAAAAAGTTATTACAGTTATATAATTAATAGCAATAACATATTTACTTATAATTATATCAAATATTAATTATTAATATAATATATGAAAGTTTCAAAGAGAACTAAAAATGGAAATAGTTATCAAATATTTTTATTGACTGCTAAATAGTTTGCTTTTATGATGAATGAATGAATATTGAAGTATAATAGTAGGTAAAGCTTAATAACTAGAATTCACTTCAAGTTATGCTTTCCTGACTTGATGCACCTCATCTTTGAGACGAAACACTTTCTTCATTTTTGAATATTTCTATTTTTATGTGTAAATTAATTTCTCGATACATGTATAAATAGAACTTTAACGGCATTAAGTTTTATTATCTTGAATTCTCTCTCTAATTGTTGGTAATTCTAACAACATAACTTTTATTATATTTATTACATAGGTTCTTTCATGATAAATAAACAAACTTGTTTAAGGACATAATTCCAAACGTATTTCTTAACGACTTGACGATTCAATCTTTTAGATGAATGTTGGAGGAAATTGTGACGAGAAATTCTTCGAATATTAATAAAGATGGCCGTAAATGCTTATTTATGTCAAGTTACAATTAATTTATCTTAATAAGCATTAGTTTTCTTTTAAAAAAAAGCTATAAAATCCTTGCTAATTTTGTATTGTTTTTTCCTCGTTTCAAGTCTTTCTGTATCATTTGGAGAAATCTGTTTTTACTGTTAATAAAATTAAAACATTTTTTCGGCGATTTTGATACATTAACTATGTAATGACATTACTTTAGTATGCCAATTTTTATACAAAACCTTTATTTGTATAGTATACCAGTATATCAGTTTCAGTACAATAGTATTTTTTATATATTATTAACAATAAGCATTTCACAGTTCTATAAGCTATTGCGATGATTTCTTTTCGATGTAGTTTTTTAGATGACAACCCAAACGGTTTTCCTCTCCCTATTTGACAAATTTTTATGAATACAGTTTCTATAATACTGATGATTTTTTTTATTGATGCGGCAGTGTCCAGAAAGGCAATTTTTACTTATAATTAGAAACATACTGCTAACTACACTTTCAAGTTAAAACTGATGTCAATGCTGCTTGACATAATTGTAATTGTAACCGCATAGCTCTTACAACTAATGCACTCAGGGCCCCTGAACATTAGTTCTATTTTTTTTGTTAAATATTTTATTTATATTTAATTTATTTGCATCCTCACAATTATAGTTCAAATAAATATATATTAGAAAAAACAAAACTAGGTTCCTTATGTTAAAAGTTACTCAGTTAATATAAGATGAACATACGTCCCGGTTTGTCCGGGATAATTGATAATGAAACAACTTTCAATCAAATAACTGAAAATGATATATACAACGAGTATGCTCATAGGAAACTATACGTTATGTATATGAAAATTTTTTATGCTAAATTTATAATGCGGGTTAAAAACTGCTTCTCATATTGATAATTTTAAACTTTCATTTTTATTTTACAAATGCTTATTTTTTTTAAATAGAAATTTTTTAAAATCTAGAAATATGCTAAACTAATCATGAAGACAATTAAACAAAATATTATGCGAGGCGTAAAAGTGAAAAAATAACATACAAATCGAAAAATATAAGATATAAGTTATATTAATATGTAATCGAAAAAGAAAGTCCTACTAAAAGTCAATAATTCTGATTGAAAGAATCGATTTATCAAAAAAAAAACTAATTTTCATTGTATCAATTAATGGTATTTGTTTTTTTTAAATCATTTTTAAGATATTTAGTGTAAATTTCCACCTCCTTCCCCGTACCGCAGCATACTTAAAAAAATTATGGTTACCATTCTTAATACTACTAATAATACATTATAATAATTATCATATTCATTTCTGAAGTAAGACTTTGAGAATATTTGGTATAATAACTTGCGTTAAAAATTACCTTGATGATTTACGACATATAAACATATCAAAACATCGTAATAGTTAAAAACTAAACACTTTTTAGCATCAATTGTTATTAAAATCTTCAGACTTTTTTCCAAGTTGCATTTACCATCGTTTGGACGTTGCTCAGTCTTTTTATTTCATCTCCATTAGCACTCGTCAACATTTTAATGATGCCAAGTAATCCTTAAAAGGTAAAGGTGAGGAAACGCATCCTACACGAACATCTTGAAAAAGACTGAAGAGCAATAGAAAAAAATCGAGACGTTATTAGTCTTTTTATTGGGCGTGTTGCACAATTGCAATTAAGAAGTATGCTCGAGGAATCCTCATGCTCACTCGCAACACAGTTTATTGTTCATAACAAGATCATAATATAAATACATAAATTTCATATTTGCAACAGACTTTTATGGCGGCATAAAAAAGATTTTATTGCATTATGAACGTTTCGAAATTACAATTCAAGTAAACTCAGTTATTGTTTTGCTTGGGAGCATTAAATTAGGATGTTTCGATCACTTTTTAGTACTGCTAATAATCGGTTTTGATTCGATCATTATCTGTTCAAATTATTTTTTAATTATTGAAATATTTTAGTAATTGGAATCTGTTTCTATATCAAAACTGTAACATAAAGATGTTGAATGATATTAACTGGCCGTTGTCCCATTATGAGCTTTTCTTATAAGAATTTCAAATACCTTCTTGCTTTCATATTTCCTCTGAAGGTTTTGAATACTTTTGAATGCTTTTAGTGCTTATAATTTAATTTATTGGATTTTTTCATGCATTTTATATAATGTATTCTAAAGTAATAACGTCATTAAAAATAGATTTGAGATTTTACAAAACAATTTAAACAGTTTTTCCTATCTTAACAATTCTTTTTCAAAATCTAATTCTTCCTCTTTAGATAAATATAAAGGTGTTATTTGTTTACCTTTCTTAAGCAATTTTTCTTATTTTTTAAAAAAGTTATTTGCCGCTGAAGATTTTTTTTGGTTTTCAGTTTTGACAACACTTAGTTGCCTTTTTTCTTCTCTTAAATCAAAAACTCCCGCTGATAGGGTTACTGATTCTGTTTACAAGTTGGACTGCAATGATTGCAATAGTTGTTACATTGGTGAAAGTTCTCAATATATATACAAGGGACGGTTAATCAACATATATATAATTCTAGAAACCCAAATCAATTCAAAACGTTGCTTTCAGAACATATGATTAACTTGAACCATACTTTTAACATGTCAAATCTTTCCATCCTATACATTGAAAAAAATTGTGATCTTAGAAAGACAGTTGAGTCTTTACTTATATCCCTTAATACTTCTAGTGTCAACAAACGTAATTTCTCTCATCTTTAACATGGCAGTTACAAAGTCATCATTAATTTCATGAAAAATAATTCTATACAGTTTTAGAATCTTTCGTTCGTTATATTTCTTCCTTGTGACCCTTTCGGTTCTCACACCCCGCTCCCACTCCATCACTACACTTGCTTTGTAACCTTGATCAGTGTTCATAATGCACCGCTATTAATAACATAAAATACAGGAGGGAAATATGTGCTCCTTCAATTTCTAGTTGTTAATATAATAGAATTTTATTATTTTACACAAATTTAGTGCTCAATCAATTTTACATTATAATTAATTTTTTCTGTTGTTTTTCCTGGTTTGGTATGTATAATTTTCTCCTTTTTTATATATTTATATTTATTATCAACTTTGTATTTATGTAATATCTTTTTTAGATTACTGATGACACACATCAAGTGTCGAAATGTTTAATGGAATTTTGTTATTTAATCTTTATTTTAATTCGGCGATTGGGCTGCAAAAATATTAGAAATATGTATCAACGTCGACAAAACTATCATCATAATGTATTCTATATATACCAATATTCTATATATTTATTGAAATATTAGCATATTGCTTTTCATGTATATAACTTTTATTTTCATATTCTTATCTTAGAAAATGCCATTGGGTTGCCTTTTTTTAAAGTGTTCGTAAAATATGAGCAGTAGTTTGTATTAATCAATGCCAATGCAAATAATTTTATTTTTCTTAACTAAAGTCAATTAATGCTATGGATTCGTTTATATGTATTAAGTTAGCAAATATTTTTTACACTCTCGTATGGCTTATTTTGAAAATTTATTTATTTACGTTTCAAAATTCTTTAATAATTTTATCGTACTTTAGGAAGTACAAATGCGTGGCTGGGGCCCTTTTCAGAATCTGTCCAAAACAGATCAGCTTCCATTGTAGTGCTTTATCAATTTCAACAAAAATATTGATATCAAATGTTTCATTGTCTTATATTTCAACAACAATCAAACAAATTCTACACACGCTCAAAATTCAAATATATAACTATTTGATTAATGGATTTATTGCTTTTTTATTTTTACCTGCGACTGAGTTAACTGTGAGATGATTATCTCGGTTCCGGATAATTCCATTTGCTGCATCAATAGATTTTAAAGCATTTGATGATAAACGATAATAAAAGTAATAATTAGATCTTTATTATGTTGATGTCGTGAATGTCTTTAATTACTACTAACTTGCAAGATAATTTATATATATAGCCTAATTACTTTTTACTTTGTTGCACATTCAAATCAGAACGACGATTAAATTAAATGAAATTAGATGATGGGTTATTAAATTATGATTCTAGGGCGACGGGATCTAGTCGGTAAGAAAATCCATCTAAAACTTTAGTAGATTAGGTTATTGATATTTTAATTAAAATTTTTAAATTAATCTTGGGGAACTGGTCTAGATAAGACAACTTTGGAAAAAATGTTTTTTTTATTACATCTATCGAAATTTTTATTTCTGAGAATTTCAGAAATATTAGTTAGTAAAAATTAGTATTTTAAACCGTTTTGTATTATTAGCAATATACATGAAAATATGACAAAAAATCGATTTTTTTTCGAAGTTTCAAACAATCCAAATTATTTAAAATTCTCAAGAATTTTTTTCAGAATTTTTAAAAATGACAAGATTTTTTAACATGTTTGAAAGCTAATTTTTTTAATTAAATTTTACATGAATTTGATTTTTTTGTGTTTTTAAAAATATCAAAATTATTCTGTCTTAATTAAATTTAAAGAATATATACAAAGTTAATTTTTTAATTTAAAAAATTCGAACCACATATGTACTTTAGGTACATAATTATAAGTTTACAATTCTGTTTTAAAATATGTATATTTTATATAGGTACGTTGCCCTAAATAATTTATAGAAAAATTAGATAAAGCAATCGAATTGATTTATTCAAAATGAGCTTAATTAGGTACTGTTTATACATGTTTACATCTTTTGTTTTGTACGATTAAGACGTTGCAATATAAAATATGAATGATAAAATCTGTAGTAACTATAATATTCCATTTGAAAATATTTAAAACTCTTATCATTAATCATTGATTAATTTTTATTGATCATTTATAATTTTTATTTCTCGAATATTTAATTAAGGTACGGAAAGTTTCAGCAATTTTCCTTAAGGCAAAATGCCATGCACCACTAGTTCGAATTTTAGTCTCAAATGATTAAAAATCACTTGAAATGCCAAAAAAATATAATATTTGCAAGTCGGCACTTTCTGGCAAAAACATGTACATCTCCTTCAAGAACTTAAAAATAAAATTTCAAAAAGTCTGAAAATCAGAGTGGAACTATTCATTTTTTGCAAAGACTTTATAATTTAGTATTTTTTACAATTTAAAATCACTTATTATTTATTTTCTGATACTATTTACTTAATTAATATCTAATTAATGCCTAATTATTAACAAAAGAAAAAATTTTGATTACTGACTTTTATTTATCATAATTTTTCAGATTAAATTTTTCAAAATAAAATCGTAATTTTGCGCGTTTCCTGAAAACATTGATAATATGAGATTTCTTGTATATACTTCTGGGTTCCATGTCTAGTGTATTTCTAATTAAAGTCAATTCAGTTTATTGGGTGCAAATCTTCAGAAGATTTCTTCATTGCACCACGAATTATTGTTTTTAAAATAGCATAAAAAATAAAATTAGGGTAGGGCGGGGCACAAGGGTCCATTTTAATTTTGAGCAATTATATCGTGAAAACCAAACCAATTATGTCACAACAAATAACCTATATCAAACAAGCAACTATCTTACTATAATCAGTAGAACTCCCAGCTAAATTCATCATTGAATGAAATGTTTTTTTCCTGTTTTTCAAAAATTTGTAACCTGGTCGTTTTTACCCTATAGGCGGGGTAAATTCGAATGACTAGCCGGCAATAGTCTAATGTCTTATTATAATATTAAAGGGATTTTACAAAATAATAGCAAACTCATTGATAACAGAGAACTATCCAAGAAGATTGAAAAGAGAAGCGCCACTGGATTTAAGCCATCAACTCTCCTGAAAAAAAACAATGGAAATAACTTAATCATTATTTATAAGAAATTATTCAATAAGTAAATATTGTGAATTTTATATCGAAAACAACTACTGAGTTGTTTTTTCCAACATGCCAATGTAGTATACAATGTCCCTTTTCGCCCAACTATTGTAAATTCACCAAATTTACTGAATGTCCTTTACTGGACAGTTGTAAATAAAAGAGTTAATAATAAAAAAAAAATTATGGGTGCATATTTCACAGAGATATCACCGTAATATAAATATACTTTATCTGGTATTTCGTCAGTAATATTCATCAACAGAATTGGAATAACTATTTAACTTATATCGTTTGCAAAATTGCTTATTTTACTTATTGTACCTTTTTTTATTTTCTATTTTTTTATTTTTTACACTTTTGTCAGGGTTATGAAACAATTAAATAAATTATACCCAAAGATTATATTAAAGTCTCGTAAACTAAACAATAGTGCTCACAACCAAAAAAACTAACAACGAAAGAAAATACTTTTGTTATGGATTTTCAAAAATTGGCGTTTTTCTCCCGATTGTAATTTCATAAGAATCAAGGTGATGGCTGGTTATTCATCTTTTTCTCTCTACTTTCAAATATTGTTCTTAAAAAAAAATTTAACTTGGCTGGTTCTTGAGGTATCGGTTTTGGACATTTTTACCCGCGGATCTTCAAGCCGCTCTCTTCTACTTTATTATGTCACATCATTTTATTTATTTGCAAGTAAGAAAAGAATTAAATCATCCGAATCGGATCAAAATATTTGATAGTGAACATAGTATAGGTAGGTAATGGGTATCCTCTTCTCGTCGCGTTTGGAATCGGGGCCGATTATTTCCGTTAAGATTTGCAGAGCGTGCGGCGGTTCCGTCGCGGTTGGCCGAAATCACTTCCAAATCGCCTCGGAACCTCCAATTATTACACAAAATCTCATGATTGATGTTCCAGGTCACAGTTTATCACCGTAGGCATTCTCATGCGTGCCTATCTGGCCGAGACTCTATTTAATTAACTGTTTGCAACTCCACTCCACTCGATAGCGTTACTTATGGATATTTAGAATATAGTACGCACAAGCAGATGAATTGTAGACAATACCGATTTATTTCTGTTTTTTAATATATTTTATTGAAACATCAAAATATTAATTCAATACTGATTAGATGTTAACATCAATAAAATATAATCAAACAACAATTCCCTCCTTCAGTAAAACTCCTAGATCCATCATGGTACAAAAGCTTTGTTTTTGCTATTTTTCAAAAATTGTCACCTGGTTCTTGTCACCCCGTAGATGGGGTAAAATGGGACAGCCAGGGGACAAACAGTTCTATGACTTATTTTTAATTTCGAAGGGATTTCACAAAATAATATGTAGCTACATTATTCAACCAATGCAAAATATAAATTTTATAATTTTTCATATTATCTGTAAAGAGATAACACTGTATATAACTTTGATATGGTATTGTGGTGATATTACACCTCTTTCCCCATCCAACATTGCGTATATTTTTTGTACCTAGAAGAATCGAAATGTTTTGGATTTTTTTTAAATTTTGTTTTTCTTTTTTTTAATCAGGTTTAGTATAAATACACATGATATCTATGATTCCCTCGTTTTTTCGCTCACGTTATAAATAGACGGCCTCCTGATAAATTTCTTTAAGCAGTTAATTATTATTATGTTAAACCTATTGAAAACTAATTAGTAATTAGTTAAATTTACGAAACTTACTGAAAAAAGTATAATTATCTATTGTAAATTAGATCAACTTCATAAGATCAAATAAAGTTATTATTTTTTGCCCGTACTGGTCATTTATAATACTCAATGCAATTGAATTATATTACAAAATAAAACTTCGTTTCATGGCTTAATATACTCATTGAGTATATATTAAATATACATGTAAAATAAAAAATAAGGTAAACATGATTTAGATATAAAAGCGAGAGACCATTATACGAATCAGAGTTTTCGGATATTTTAATACAGGGCGGGAAACAAAGGATCAATTTGACTTTGAGCAATTTTATTGTGAAAACCAAACTAATTTTATCACAACAAATGATACATATCAAACTAAAAACTATCTGACTATGTTCAGTAAAACAGCTGTATTGTTTTTTTTGTTATTTTTCAAAAATTTACTCCATAGGCGGAGTAAAAAGTCAGGTGAGGTCGTCAGAACGGCCATTGGGCAAACAGGTCTAATCCTTATTACTAATTTTAAAGAGATTTCACGAAATAATAGCTACATTATTCAACCAAAGCAAAAAAAATTTTCAAATAACCTTGATGTGGTATTTCGTCACAAATTTTTAGCGGCTATCTATTTTTTTTGTAAAATTGCTTTTTTATTTGTTTACACCTTTGCCAGGGTAAAGAATTGTTGGTGTAAACCCTGTAAGTCCTTATAGAGGTTATATAAAAAAACTCGTTGAATCTAACTTAAAATTATCAATACATCTTATAAAATAATTAAATAACGTGTACTTAAAATTTATATTAAGGTCTCGTAAACTAAGTAGCAACGTAAACTAAGTTGCTATCTTCCGATAGCAACGTCGTAAAAATCAAGGTGATGGCTGGTTATACATATTTTTCCCTGTACTTTCAAATATTGTTGTTAAAAAATTGTAACTTTACTTTTTAGATATTGGTGGTGGACCTTTTTACTGCGGATCTTTCAGCCCGTTCTACTCTAAATTTTTTGTTTGTCTATATAATGGAGAACAATAAAGCGATTTGAGTGATTTTTATTATCATTACTGTTGACGTTTACTATTTATCTGATATCAATATCAGACTTCAGATGCGCATTATTTCTTATTTTACATATTTTACATAATAGTTTTAAAAAAAATTTATATCAGACAATTATTGAAATTTCACATTTGACCCCATTTGATTTCGAACGGATTGATTCTCGAATATATCAAATTATTTCACACGGCGTAATTTATTCAAGGAAAGTGAACGAGCGACGCGAATCACATTAGAGCGCATCGCGGGCTACTAAATTCCGCACCGCGTGGCCAAAAAACGATAGTGTTTTGTCGACAGTTACGACTTACGATCCCCGATCGACGCAAAAAATTCCAGTTAGGTGAGAGTGGACGACGAATTTCAGATGCACGAATCTGGAATGATGAATTTGTGTCTTGAGTAAATGATAATCTTGAACTAGAAATATTTTATGATTCGCTGAATAAATTATTGTAATTGTTACAAGATCTGGTGATCATTATGGTTAACGTAATAAAAAGTATTATATGTGCGCATTA
>NW_020538040.1:102836962-102872111 GCF_003426905.1 Ctenocephalides felis
TGTTGGTAAATGACGCAACCTTTGTATTAGCTGGATGGGATTGAAAACGTTTGCACAGACTGCGGGAGATTCGCGCGACTTGGAACAAATTGAAGTTGGGATGATCATCACCGCATTTTACAAAATAAAACGGTCTATTACAATAGGATTTTGTATGGGCCGAATAATTGGCAGCGACTGCATTGGGGAAATTCCTGAATTATTAATCGGTGGATGAAAATGAATTATTTGATTCAATATCTTGGTTATTTTGAAAATTTCAGTATTATTTTTATCAGGTTCCAAGTCAATGTAAAACATATCAAGTGGGTTTTTATTCTGTGATGCAACACATTAGTGATATTTCTAACTCTATGACCCTTGGATTCAATTTCCTGCTTTAATTCGTTGATATCGGTTTTATAGTGGATGTACTTTAGTACAACACGATATGCCCTTTCCGATTTGATTTGGTATGTATGAAATACGATATCTCGAGTTCGAAGAAATTTGACAAATTACGGTAATCTTCAACAGATTGAACATTAAATCTAGTAACTTTATCTGGCAAAGTTTTAATCGTAAAAGTATTTTTGTTAACACAGATTTCAGATCGTCTAACATTCCTTTAAAATCGTCAACTCCGTAAATAAATACGGGAGGCGGCAATGCTTTTTTACTGAAGCAGAGGTTTCAGTAACAGGTACTGGTTCTTTATTAGTAAGGACACTAAATCGATTACCTAATGCTATCGAATTATCAGTTTGAATATTCAAACGTCTTCTTTTAACGCCGGCAATCGGGACAATTTGCCATTTGTTTTTATTAGAATTGTTAGTATCCGTTTCAACTTCCATAACGCTAGTTGACGGAATGGTAGCATTAGTTGTTATATTTGTTGACGGTGAAAGAGCATTAGTTATTGGTCTCTTGATGAACAAATTGAATTTGCAGACTGATTGCGTAGATGTTCAGTAATAAATTCTGAATTGGTATGTGAGTCGTCGGCAATTACATTTGCCGACTCCACAATTAAGTTGTTCATATGCGAACCCCAGAGGGGTCCACAATTAATTGTTATACAATGTGACACTTTTTGTATTAAACACTATTAAGTATTTGTTCAATAAATATTACAATCACTTTGTTATAAAAGTCCGTATGAAGAATGTGTTACATTAATTTTAATACACTGAAATGTACCCTTGCGGGTACATTCGATGTTTTGATTTATCACTTGGGTATTATGATTCAACTGATAACCAATACCTTTTACAATAACGCACGAATTATACCTGAACCTGATAAGGTACGAAGTGCACTGCACGGTAGCTCGAAGCGAACTAACTGTGGTCTTAGAAGTATTATTTACGGTTACGGTTCCAAAGTTTAAATGAATAAAATTATTAATATCAATCAGCAAAGTTCAATAATGACAGGCACTTTATTGGTTTTGATATCCAAATGTATGAATTTTTAAAAGTACTTTTCCTCGTTCGATACAAAGTATTCTGCTATGCGTGTCAAATTGTTTTGTGGGTGTTACTGAGACCTACTTAACTTCATACTCAGCTACAATTTCAATTTCAATCAATCTTCTACACCACCACTTTCCATCCTGACATCAAACAACAAAATAACAAATTCTTATCATAGCAACAAATAATTCATCTTGTTTCCAAAAACCGGTCTTGAACGTTTTCCACCATCATCCAAGCAATTACACGGACTGATGCACATTAAATTCTCATTGATAAAATCTAGTATTACACCTTAAAAACTGCGTATCCTCAAATCATTCATAACATAAAGAGTTAATCCCGTTTCCAAAAAACTGTTCCAACGTTGATCCGTCATCCGAGGCTCGCGAAGATCAACGAGAGTAGGTACTCATGCAAATATCCAATGACGAGCCGTCAGTTTTCTTCTGATTCTTCATCACAGGACTAACACAACTTACCTAGAATAGGTAATAATAGTCAGTTCATTTCCCTGAGGACAAACGCAATCTCGATCACTGGGTCGCACCTGTATTCTGTCATAGGAAGTAACAGACTCATCTAGTATGTTATATCCGATAAGAAGATAATCAATCATCTCGACGACTTACGGGTTTTGTGTGCGAACTACATCGATTGCTGATCGATCACATAATTACATGATTAACTTCGCGAGTGAGAAAACACCAAGAGAGAAAATAGCATTACCGAGATGAAAAATAGATAAACAAATAGATTGCTAGTCAATGATTGCTTCTGACGCGAATTCCGCATTTGAATAAATGATAATATTAAATGCTCTGCCGGATGATAGATACTTGAAGTGAAAGCGCACTTTATTAACTATTTTCTATTCCCCCGCAGTTTTTATCTCAGTCTTCAGTACCTATTTTTTTCTAGTTCAAGTCATCTATCACTGGCGCTTTCCTTAGATCCTAAGTGAGTTTTTTTACTTGACTGCTATGTCATCCAGCAGGGTTTCCTACAATTTTTTGTTGGAATGCAACTATATTGGAAGTTATCTAATTCTTTAACGACAAATTGTTTGCAAGTTCCCGTACCATAATTTTAAAATCTTTAAAAGTTTTACAATTTCTTGTAAACTAAAAAAAATATTTTTTGAGAATTTTGAAATTTTTCAAATAGTTGGACTGTTTTAAAAAAATTGATTTTTTTTTAACTTTTCTTTCCTTGCGGTATGTTATAGTAATCACAAAAAATTCAAAAATGAAAGTTTTAATATATCTTTAGCTTTCAAACAAACATTTGGCATGCCTTAGAAAAAATTGACTTTCGTGTGTGTGTGTGGATACAATTTTTGTCGACGATTTCGGGAAATACGGATCAACCGATTTGAATAAATCAAGAAACATTCTATTCGTATTAATGAGGAGACACGCTAATTAGTTTCTAGCGAAGACAGGTCCAGCCGATTCGAAGATACGGGACTAAAAGTGCCAAAAGTTTAATGATAAGTACAAATTTTGTTTACATTTCTATAGATTCCGTACCAACGTTTATCCGTTATATTGGAACGCGGCGCTGACGCGCGTCGATATTCTGTATATAAAACAGCTACGCAAACGCGATTGCTTTACAATTTTTTTTTCGAAAATTTTAGAATATAAAGAAAAAATTTCAAATTTTTCAAAAAAAAATTTTTTTTTAAATCTCAAAATTTAATTTGCTGCACGAGATGTTCCAGCAATTTGCCTGTAGAGCACGATGCCATGCACTACGAGTTTGTTTAATTGAGGAGTTCACATAAGGTTATGATAAAAAAAGAGACAAACTATTTTAGACCTAAAAATTTCAAGCAGATGGTCTAGCAGTCTGTGATAAAGCATTGACACTACTAAAATCGATGTTGAATACACCAATGATATATACAGGCATATTTATATTAAAACCTTTATTAAAGCCTTTACAATATCTAGTTACAAAAGCCATTCATAGAATGCGCGCAAGAAGCTTCTTTAGTTTTCGAAGGAACAATAAAGGAAGAATTACTATAGTTATTTATGTATATAATTTCTATTAAACCGTTTTTTTTTTCTTGAACAATTATTTATTGAATTTTTCATAACAAGTTATGCCTTGTTTCGGAGATATGGGACGGGAATATGGGAAACATTATCGTTTACTGCTTTCAAATAAAAAATTCTGAATGTCGGATTATAAGTAAATACGTCTTTAAAGCACCATTGCATATGCTCAATCAAGGTTAATATATTTGATAAAATTCTTGTTTTATGTTGATGTTGATACTATAAATACAAATTAACTCAACCTTCGCTCTTTAAAATAATTGTATGGTCCGATATGAGACATCTCATTACGCTGGCACTTTGTCCTAATATAATGCATGGTTAGGCGTCTTCATATGAAGCTTAAAATAAAAAATTTCAGGCATGTACATTTAAATCAAGATCTGCGATATAAATAATATTGTCGTCCATATTAATTACAAGTCGTTAATACATTTTAATTGTTTTTATTTCCCTCGGCGTCCGGTTCGAACACGAAGCTTTTGAGATGCATGTCATGAAAAGTGTTAATTTTCAAGTAATTTTATTATCGACTAAATTTTTATTGTCTGTAATTTCTTGAAAACTAAAAAATTAAATTATATGGCATTGGATTGTATTTTTACTTTCTCCAATTTTCTATTTTTCATCACTGAACATGTCGTGTTTGATGCACGCAAGATTTCCTATATATTTATCTTGCAGTTTATGCAAAGAATATTATCAATGAAAAATAATAAGAATATTTTAATAAAAAATAGTTTTAAAAAATTAATTTGGTATTGCATTAGTATTGGTAATTTATGTCATTTTTGTAGAAAAAAAATAACTTAGAATAAATTTAGCCAAGAAGGATATTAGTCACAAAATTTTGTGAATTCGTGAAACCAGCTTTCGAGAGTTTTAGTTATCTATTATTTTACATAATAATGTAAGATTGTCCATATTGCAAAATAACCGAAAACTAAAACAAATTAAGTTCACTGAACGTGTTGAACCTTAAATCAGTGATGAAGTAGGCTTTTTTTATCCAAATATTAAATTATTAGTATCTGGTGTACAGTCATAAAAATATACTTCAAATTAATGCAGTTTTGTTTTTGAAGCCCAAGTCGCTTTTAAAATGTATTTCTGGGGTAGACGTTTTGAGTGGAGTTTACTAAATTATGGTAAATGGAAATAGTATCCGAAAATAACTAAAAATAAAATTGGGGAATAAGTTTAATATTATTGATATATTTATTTCGAATTTGTAAATAAGATGATTAATCCTTAAAATAGGTAGGTACTTTTTTTAAATAGTCTCTGTTTGTCATTATTTGAAGGGACTGATTTGTAGTTGTTACAATTAGTTTTAAAATAGAATATACTTATATCTTCACACATGAAAATAATATATTTACTAATAAAATCGATATTGTTATATCAAAATACTAAAATATATCTATTTAAATACGCTTCGTGAAGGATAATAATACATACACATTAATTTTTTATAAAAAACTGTATAAACTGTTGTTCATAGCTATTTTATAGATCGTGTCTTAAGGTGTGACACAAAGATTTATACAAGATCTAGTACACGTCTGGGTTGTCACTACTTTTAATAATTTGCGTACTGCAATTGAACTAATAGAGGCAGATAAAACAAATAGATATATTAAATAGATAATTTTTAGTACATTTTAGCTGTCAACTCGCAGTCCAGGCAGTAAGGTCTATAAATAACCCACTATAATGTATTTCAATATTACGACGCCGTCGCAAAGCTTTCTAGGACAAAACAAAACGAAAACTGTCCCAGACTTCCATATCAACAGGCGCTTAATGAAACGCTATAATCAAATATTAAGGCCGAGATTGCTGACCACACATACCGGACTTGGAGAACGAACACGACATCCTGGTCGAAGAAGAAATCAAACGATTACTATTCCAGATGAAAATTATCACATTCAACAATAATGATACACAATTTTGAGAAGAGATTTACTGTGTTTGAACCCAATTTATACTTCTTGTAGGACAAAGTCACTTCAACCTTTAAGAAAAATCATTTTACATACCATCAAGCTAAATATAAGGTTGAAGAGAGTTTGAATTACTACAAACGTTGCGATAATTAAGTTTACGTTATCATCAGTTAAAATATCACATACTTTCATATACCCGTATTTTATAATTAGTGCAACCTTAGTTGCGCGTCCATTAATCACGAGAGGTTTTCAGAGAAGGGGGTTTGACAAAAAATTACGAAATATCACGTCAGGGAGGGAGGGGTATAGTAAGATATCACGTGTGTTCATTTTTTACCTGAATTCTTTAAAAAAAATAAACATTTCCAAATAAACAAGTCCAATTTTACAATTTTTCTCGTAACTAAAAATACACATGATGTTACTACACACTGAAACGTTAAGATATCACAAAAGTTAAAATTTAATTTTGTGTGTCTTAGAAAATTAATTGATCTTCAATCGATATATAAGGAAATAAATGTATTAATAAGTAAATAAATGACGGCCACATATTAAAGATGATAGTCAGTATTTTACAATTTTCTCTGTCTCTTATTTTTCTTCATCAGCAGTCTTCTTCCATCTTCGATACCTGACAGAAATTACAGCCCGTTTAAATATGAAAGCTTAATGATGTCGTATAAAACGAGTAGACAGACTAATAAATGTAAGCTAATTTATCATCTGGAATAACTCCGAGTTATTAATTATCCATGCCAGTCAATCATACGCACATATTAATTGATTTTAGTTCCTCATTCGCGGCTTCCTATGATTATTATTTGATCATTTATAAATTGCCATATTTCACACAGCATCGATAGATATCGATAAACGATCACGTCAAGGAAATGCAAATGCCGTGTCATATCCGTTCAGATTGCTGTTAAACAGCAACCTTAATACAACTTGGTTTCTTGTTAATGCTTGTTACTACTTCATGAAATTTTGAAAAGTTACGAAAAACGGTTAGAAATAATTATTTCCGGAAAAATATATTCTTTATACATGAAAGTCGATTGGCTTATATCTAATTAAAATGTTTTTAGTTTAAACACAATGTTAATTTGAATCACGAAGAAATTAATTTAATTCATTTTTTCTATATTTTTCTCAAATCTTAATTACATGAATTTTTAATACTGTAGTATAATGTTAGTACATTTCAATCAACTCTTTTGCTACAAATGTCGTTCATGGACGACATCCACATGGCGTGCTGTGTGTACGGATGTCGTCTATGGACGACATATTGTGTTTGCCTTTGCTTTATCACTATGAGTTTGTTAAACTATTGAGAATTCTAGTCCTTTATTGTAATTTCTAGTACATTAGAAGCGTGATTTTTAGTTTTTCGACACATTTTTTATACTGATAGAAATGTCTATCTTAAAATACCGTAGAGCAGCGGCACTCCTGGCGGAAAATATTCTCGTAGCAAAAGGGTTAAGTTAATATTCAGTTAAGTTTTCTGAATTTTACATTAATTTAGGATCAGCAGGAATGTTGTAGGATGTTTATTACCTACTGTGCGAATGATATCACAGACTCTTTGATGAAAATATTCCAGCTGGACCAAAGAAAAATTCTTCATAGGTTCTTTCATATTTTTATATACGATTATTCGACCATTTCTATGTAATTTATTGCAGCGAATCTAACATATTAAAATATACTCAATATATTCACTTTCTGAAATTTAGATTGAAGTATCTCTAATTTATCATAGCAGGATATGTTTTTCCTCAACACTTCGACCGACCGCAATGAAAATGAACATCTAATATCATTTTGTACTAAATCTAATAAGGTTTTTTAATTTACTTGTGTGGGTCAAAATTGCGATTAACTTACAATTCAATCAAGCTTTATCGTATGTTGCTTTTTATCTGTATTATCTATTATTTCAATTACCATCTGGAGAAATATCATATTTTGCATTATCAATAGAGTTTTTATCAGTTTAGGATAAATAAAAAACATTTTTACTTCTTCTATAGTTAATATCTGATAAAACATCTGCATTTTTCTTCATATTTGAAAGAGCGCCTTTTTCACTTCCAATTCTTGCTATTACTACAATTTATTAGAAGTGTGAAATTGCATGCAAAAAATATACCATCAGTTGATAAAAAGTTGACTTTCCGAACAACTTAATATAAATCAGAAGAAAAAGTGCATACTTTAACTAACCCTTTTGCCTAGGGGTTCCGGAATTTAAAAAAAGTTGTGATTTTTCTGTGAATGTGTTAGCCGCTTCTAGAAAGCATCGGCTCAAGTGTTACATATCCATTTACGATCGCGTTTCAAGTAAAAAAGCTGTCTAACCACTGTTATTTCACATGGTCGTGTTCTGGCTACTAATAAGCATCCCATCGTCCAGCTGGATCAACACGCATCGGATTCAGGACTTTGGATTCGATCAGAACTGAGAGATACACTATCTTAATCTTCTAGAGATACACTATCTTAAGCTTATTTGGAATTAAGTAAATGGCAAATAACTTGTATATGGAAAGTGTCACCATATAGTCTAAATTCAACTAAGATAAAATTACTTTATTCGTACCTTATTTTCCAAGACTTGAGTAGCTTCTTGTAATTTAGTATGTACGATAGTAAATAGATAGGTATACTGTTAGTATGTATGTATGTATGTATGTATGTATGTATGTATATTTGTCTTTCACATTTTGTGCACAGCTGAACCGATTCGAATGATTCAAAAAACCATTCAATTTGTATTGACAATTTGGATCTATTGGAAAAGGCTATTTTACCATTTCTAAAATTTGGCGTAAACAGTGCAAAAATTTGTTTGGGGCTATAAATAACTAACGCACATTAACTTATCAAATTTTATGACTTAGTAGATCACAATATGGCTCAATCAATCACATAACAATTTAGGCTGAATTGGTTTTTGAACCAATAAATAGAAATACGGGTATTATTCACATTATATAAAATATAAAAGCATTTTAAATACCAGGGTATTCTGGGATGATATAAATTCGTACTGTAATTGTATAATTTGGGTGTATTTGTACAAATATGATTAATTTAATTCAAATAAAATAATTTAGCGTTTATAGTCACTATATCGCATGCGACATATTAATATATACTGATATCTTTTATATTAGTTTTTAAATCTTGCACTTATGTTTTTAGCGTACAAAAAATTACATAATCTTTTACAAACTCTCACATTCATAAAACTTATTTTATCACGCTTCATTCTACTTTATTCTCACATTTCTCTAAATCTCACATTTTTATCAATTACTACTTCATATCTTTTTTTACTAACAATAGGCATTATCAAAGGCTTATTTATCATTTGGCCTATGTATCGATTTATATATACATTTTCTCTTTTATTAACGTTTTCTTTGATACTTCTATAAATTGTAAATTCATTGGCAATTCGCATCCTTGTGCAAAATGTATGAGTTAATACTTCTTGAACAAATAAGCTTGTTTGAAAACTTTCTAGATTTGAAAGTAATTTACTAATTAGTAAATTACATTAATGTAATTTTAAATATTTTTTTTAAATAACATTTAAATTTGAATATAATAAATATAAATACTAATGTTGGAAATACAAAATAGTATTAAAATGATTATTAATAGAAATAGTATTCTTAATATTGGATTTATTTTTTTAACTAAATAATATTAAATATTAAACCATTGGGATCAATATTTCTAAAAATATATTAATAGAATAAAATAATTTTTATTCTATTGATTCTAAATTACGTTTGATTTATATAATATAATAAAATTTTAAATTTTTCAGTAGTAAGGTAGAGCGGGTTTAAAAGTCCGCGGGCAAAAAAGGTTCACCACCGATATCTCAAAAACAAGTGAAGTTAAGAATATTTTAACAACAATAATCGAAAGTTTTTTTATTATTTAATTACAGCCTGTCACTCAGTAATTGCTTTGACTTTATTATACGGATTTTTGAATGGATGGCAACCCAGTAGTTTTTCAATTCAATTATGACTAATTAGCTCTACTCGAAGTATTTGATGACATTTTTATTATATATGCAGCTATACCCACAAGAAGCGATTTTCACTTGAGGCTATATTTGAGATCTATAACTTCAAATGGAATTTGACATCAAAGCTGCCTGATGTCGGGCTTTGGCCGTAGCGGGAATCGAACCAGCAAACCCGGGACTAGTTGGTGATTGCCCACGTTCGAACCGATATCGCCATCGCTGGGATCAATATTCGAAAGTAGACTGAAAAAAATGTATAACCAGTCATCACCTTGATTCCAACGTCGTCATTTTGATTCGAACCCTTAACAAAAGTATTTTCATTCGTCGTTAGTTTTTTTCGTTGTAAGCACTTGTTTTTTTGGTTCCTTTCAATTTGAGTTTACGAAAAATGTGCACATAAAAATCATATTTTGCATTAGTTGAAAAATGTAGCTATTATTTTGTAAAATTTCTTCAAAATTAAAAATAATACTTTGAACCTGTTTGCCTCCTGGCCCGCTATTTATTGGGAGTTCTACTGAATATAGCCAGATAGTTGTTTGTATGATTTGTGTCCTTTGTTGTGATATAAGACAAGTGTTTGGGTACCATTTTAAGTATTTTTGACTAATTCTTTCAAAAAATCACAATGGACTTTATAAGGCGGTTTTATTCTCTTCAATACTTACTTAGTAACTTGAACTACTTACTTACTTAGTAAATGTAGTTCGGATTTGACATAAATGCGCAAGATTAAACAAACAAACAAACAAATAAAACTCTCTGATAAAAAATAAGATTAATAATAAGTGTTTACAACTATACAAAAACTATTAGCATGTGCTAGAAAAATTTATTATTATATTATTGCTATAACTATTATATTATGTTACATAAGTATTGTGTACGATAACATTTTATGAATATCAAAATCTATTAAGATGATCCTATATGCTGTCTAATTTCCTCTTATCGTGTTATAACCTAGGTTGTTAATCCCTGCGTTTGTTTCGGACAAAAAGGAAACGTGTTCGTGTCCGTTGTCGTACGAAAGGGAAACTCTCGAGCCTATTTATTAGGCCAGGACGACGGCAATAAACGCGGTGATTTACTGACGCCTCGCGATTCCAGAACGTCGGTGAGCGATCGCCGTTCACACGACATCGCGCGGAAACGGAATCGATGGAAACCGCGATTCAGATTCAAATTCAAATTAATCAGACGAGATATGAACGTGCGGGCTTGATTCTAAAAGGAAACTCGAAGAAAAATTGAATAGAGCGAATAGGATAGAGCGGGGTTTAATGTTAAAAGTTATGAATTTATTTAAAGCAATATTTGAAAGTCAAGGGATAAAGATGTATTACTAACCATCACCATTCTTACGACGTTGCTATTGGGAGAAAAACGGCAATGTTTGAAAATCCATAACAAGCACTGTTGTTTACTTTACAAGACCTAAAAATAATTTTTAACTATACGATATTTAATTGTTCTATAAGATGTAATGTTAATTTTAAGTTACATTTAAGTTTTTTTTTATATAATTTCTATAAAAGCTTAAACTTGGATTGGTTAAAAAGGACCAACTGAACCTTTACCCTGGCAAAGGTGTAAACAATAAAAAATAGTGAATGAAAAAGTAAATTAAATTAAAAATAGCAAATTCACAAAAAAAATTAAATAAATAGTTATTCCAACTCTGCTGATAAGTATTTCTGACAAAATGACCAGACCCAGCTTGTTATAAACAGTGTTATCTCTGAAAAAAATGTACCTATAAAATTTTGTATTTTGCATTGATTGAATAATGTAGCTGACATTTTGTATAAGCTCTTTGAAATTGAAAAAAAATTGACCTGTTTGCCCCTTGGCCGTCTCATTTTGCCTCGCCTATGATGTAGAAAACCGAGGTTACAAGGTTTTAGAAAATATAAAAAGCGTTGTTCTACAAAGATGAATCAGCTGGTATTTTTACTGAACATAGTTAGATACTTGCTGATTTGAAATGTTTTATTTGCTTGATGTAATTGGTTCGGTTCACATAAAAATGTGAACTGCAAAGGTCAAATTGGACCTTTTTGTTCCGCCCTACTCTATCTGATTTTGAAAATTCCATTACTATTATATATTATATGAATAGCTAACCTAAAAAATATGTTTCGAATTAGGTTTTTCATATTTGGTAGCCTCTAATAATATCTATCTGAATGTGGTATCTTCAAATACAATTAAAATTATTTTAAATTTAGTTCCTTAACAGTATTACTTTTTAACAATTGCCAGTTTTCTTTTTTTATAATTTTATATTTACTTGTCTTACTATAAAATAAATGGATAAATTTAAATGATAAATGAAGTGATAAATTTAAAATGATAATACTACTCTTCCAAAAAGTGATAGAATTTTGGTATTGGAAGGAAGCGTCAAAACCGTCCGCATTGTCAAATGGATAAGTGAGAAATCAATAATATCTTTAATCCAAATCTGTCTTACCTAAATTAAATTCTATTTTGATGTTACAGAGCTTAATAGAGTAGGTATACTTTATGTACTATGATATACTTGCTATTTATATTTTAAGAACATTTAACTAACAATGAGCTTTGAATTTTCATTTTTATTATGAAATGAACAGCAATGATTGTTGTTCATGCGAATTCTATATGCATTTTACTTCACATTAAAATCTTCTGTTTTAATAGCTAAATATAATGGCTCTAACGTAATTTCTAAAGTTTTTACAATTATTTTAATGAACCATTTGCACGACTATCATAAATTGAATGTAATAATTGACACAATCCATCATTATATATCCGTCGCCTAACTGGGACATCTGTCAGCCAACATTTAAGATTATGTAGAAAGCATGTTGTATATGAAAGAGAATAATAATAAATCGAATTGGCGAAATGCAACATTAATTGGTACATAAAGGAAAGCCAGTCAGGCTTGCGAATCACTACGCGCTCATTAGCGGTCATTAAACATCGAAAACACTGTAATTTTGTGCATGATGGACGAGCGGACGTTATTTAACACAATTCGATGCCTTTTCAGGGATTTTGCAATATCTAGAGCGAATATTCCAACGGCAGATGTAATTTACAAATTACTAATATTTTTAACTGTATTCTACAGACGCTACGCTGTTTAGTATTAAGGTTTTACTTTCAGTTGATATAACAAAAGTTCTCTTTTTTGATACAGGGTAGGACGAGGTCTAAGCTTGTAGATCTTAAGATTCTTCTGATGCGCAATTTTCATTTAAATCCCAAATCTGAAAACAATAATTAAGAGCAGTATCAAAAAAAGAATATAATATGCAGATAATTGTAATGATAAAATACGTAGAATAATTTGAAGTAAATATTAGAAAAATTATGAAAGAAGGAAAAAATAATTGTAACTGTTGAAAAATACGTTATATCAAATATTATCTGTAATGTTAAAACTAAATAACTAAAAGTATTTAAAAGACACATTTTTTACAAAGACAACTCTGTATATAACCTTGATCTGGTATTTCGTCATAATTATTTATCAGCAGAGTTAGAACTAATATTAATTTGATTTGTATCTTGTGAAACTGTTTTTTAACTTAACTTACTTTTTTATTTTATTTATTTTAATTTTTGTTTTATACACTTTTGCCGAGATAAAAGTTCAGTTGGCTCTTTATACCCCACCCACATATAACCTTTTATAGGGGTTATATAAAAACATCTCTTGAACTTAACTTAAAAATAAAAATACAGCATTACAATCAAATTATGTTCACTTAAAAAGTGTATTAGGGTCTCGTAAACTAAACAACAGTGCTCACAAATACAAAACCTAACAACGATAAAGACTTGTAAATTGTATCCGCACATACATACATACAGACACAAACACACCAACGTGCATAATTTTTTTTAATAATAAGGTATGCCAAAATGTTCAGAAAATTTGAAACATAAATATATATAAAAAAATTATTATCGATTTTTTTGCGATTACTTTAACTTACTCTACGGGAAGTTAATTATGAGTTTTGATGAACAGCCTGAAGCATTGTTCAAACTATGATCAATTTGCAATTGTTGTGGTAAATTTTCATTAGTTTTGTTTATTTTAACTTTGGAATCGAAACCGTATATAACATTTATAGGTCTACAGTCAATAATAATGACACAATTGACCCAAGTTTTTTAGAATTAAGACTATTTATTATACTATAAATATAATTTTTTTATCAAAATTGAAAGTTCCCCCTTTGAAGAAAAAACGTACTATAGTTCCTTGTCAAGTTTCATTAAGAGTACACGCATTTATTCAGAATTAAAAAGTGGTACAATACTTGTTACTTTTATATTAAAAAGATACGATTAAAAACAAACTAAAAATAACATATTTTTTTCTGTCCCATCTTACTCTAATGTCTGTAACATGATCACGAAGATTCAACATATTGTGTAACATAGATATACTGCTTAAAATTTAATGATTGAATAATTATCCAGTTTTTATTTTAGATAATGTAATGTTTATGTATGCAAATTAAAATTTGCTGTTCTAGAAGAAACTGACCAATTCATTTCGATGCTCTCTACTACTTTGTATTATAGTGAAAAAGTATTATAAATCTATTTTTCTAATAACATTTTATTAAAATATGGGTTCAACACCATATTTCTAACGAATTCTAAAAATACTTTTGTTCCATAATTTAATTTTTCTACTTTTTAGAAACAATGTGGAGCAACTTAACTTTAAATTTCGATTTCACTTTACACTTCAGGTCGAACAACTAATAGTTGTTTCATATACTTAAGTGTAGGAATTTCATCAAATAATAATGAATGAATGAATATACAAATACAGTGAAATTAAAACAGTTTATATTGATGTTTCTTTTGAATGCGCACATTCCAATTATCTTGAATATTTCCTTTTTAAAGCAATTACCTGGATTCGTAATTGTAAGAGCGGAATTGGCTCTTAGCCCGTAGTAACAACGTGTGCGGCTTTTCCTGTATAGCACGCATTTTCGTGGCCTTAAGCCCTTTATGTAATCGTATCGATCGATAATCGATGCATCGCGTTCGTAAATTATTTACAATTGAGTAAGGTTTAATGTTTAAACAACACGATTTAGATTTTCGAATTATGTCATGATTGCAACAATGTTGTGATTACGAGTACATTTTGATTCTATCGGTAAAACCGAATTGTATTTGGATTGAATATTTTAGTAACACATTAATATTTAAAATTAATTAAAAATTTCAAGGCTCTACCACCCGCTTAGAACTACTATTGCTGTTTTTCTGAAATTACCTATTCATCCAACGGGGACATTTTATTGGTTTGACATCTTATAATCTATGGAAGTTTTGGAAAGGTAACCTAGTAGTTGTCCTATTCTCGAAGTGACTTAATATGACTAATTGTGACATATTTTATTTGCAGGGAAGTCCACGAAAGACTTTTCACTTATTAGTAACAATTAAATTATAATTGCGTGTATATATTAGCATTAACCCCTTAACTTACAATGATGAGCAGAGCCCGCGTACGATGGCTACTTATTTATTTATACCGTGAATACTAAATTATTTTTATATTTATGATAAACTGTACACTGGGTGGAAAAATAGTAACGAACGCTGCGCAGGGTTGTACAAATTTGGCCGAACATTTATGAATATAAGGCGTAAGTTAAAGGGTATAAATCTCTGTTCCTGTATATTGTTTAATTTAAATATAATTACTTTTAGAGCTACATTTACATAAAAATACATTTTTTTTATACCATTGTATATAGGTTAGGGAGGGGCACGAAACTCCAGTCTGACTATGTTCAGTAAAACTCCCAGCTCCCATTGTAGAAATATGTTTTTATTATTATTAATTATTTTATTATTTTATTTTTCAAAAATTTGTCACTTGTTTGCGGATTAAAATGGGACAGCCATATGTCAAATAGATTCACTCTCTCATTTTTAGTTTAGAGTAGATTTTACAAAATAATAGCTACTATATCCAACCAATGTAATATATGAATTTCATATGCCCATTTTTTACAAAGATAGCACTCAACCTTGATCTGGTATTTCGTCAGAAATATTTATCAGCAGACTTGGAATTACTATTATTCCAATTTATTTCTTGTAAACTGAATTTTTTAACTAAATTTATATTTTTATCTGCTATTTTTTACTGTTTAGGTCTAGAGAAAAGGTTTAGTTGGTTCTAACCCCACTAACATGTAAGCATATCATTTGATGTGACATGTAAGTTATATCAAAATTATATTGAATCTAACTCAAAAATAGCAATACATCTTATAGAACAAGTAAATATAATAAACTAAACAACAAAGCTCACATCCAAAAAAACTAACTACGAAAGAAAATACTTTTGTCATGGATTTTCAAATATTGCTGTTTCCTGATAGCGACGTCGTGAGAGTCAAGGTGATGGCTGATTATTTACCCTCAACTTTTAAATATTGTTGTTAAAAATATTCTTAAACTATTAGAAGTATTTTGCGTTATGAGTGGCACAAATATTAATTATGTTAATAAGAATACTAAAAAAGAACGTTACATAAGGCTATAAGTAGTAGGGGGTTGGGAGGCCAAATATTAACATATTTTATAAATAAAAAAATAAAACATATAAATTGTTAATATAATACATGATTATATCAATAATATATGTTTTGTCACATGGCTTGACATGGTTGCTCACTGACAAGTTGCGGTCTCGAAGCGTCTATGACAATAACTTCATACAATGAAGTTAGTGCAAAAAGAGAATGTGTAGTGTGTTCTTATTTATAATATATTCAGATATATATGTATGTGTGTTTGTGCATTTGTGAATAATAAAAGTGGGATTAACAATTTTTTTATTAACTTTCTTATTAACTTCCCGTAGGGCAAGTTATAGTAATCGCAAAAAAATCGAAAATGAAAATTTTTATATATCTTTACGTTTCAAAATCTTCTGAACATTTTGGCATACCTTAGAAAAAATGGATGTATGTGTGTGTATGTGTACGTTTGCGTGTATGTGTGTGTGTTCGGATACAAATTTTCGTCGACGATTTCGGGAACACGGATCAACCGATTTGAATACTTCAAACAATTGTGCTGATTAGGTTTAGGCAAAGGCAGGTCTAGCGGTTTCGGAGATCTAACGAAAAAAGTAAAAAAAAAATGCTATTTGGCGGTCACAAATGATCATTAGACATATGCTCATCAAATTATCAAATATTTTATAGAGATTTTAACAATGAGTATAAATTTTGTTTACATTCTTATGGGTTCCGTACCAATGTTTATCCGTTAGACAGCGACGCGGCGCTTATGCGCTTTATATTTTGTCTCTATGCAGTTAAAGCAGTACGATTGCTTTGAAAAAAAATTCAGATATACCAAAATATGCCAAAATAAAGAAAAAATTTTTTTTTCAAAGAAATTAAAAAAAAAAATTCAAAAAGTAATTTTTTCGAAGTAAATTTTTTTCAAAAATGTTATTCGTTTTTTAAAAAATAAGAAGTTTTGATACGGGAAGTACCAGCAATTTGCCTTAAGGCACGATGCCATGCGCCCCACTAGTTTTTCATTAATTTAGAACTTACAAAGTAAGTTAGTTAGTAAAGAAATAAGTAGCTGATTTTCTAATGTTTCCCAGTTAACAATTATATATATATACGATTCATCGCATTCTATTATGACAAATGTCGAACGATTGCCGCGGAGAATCCTTGGACCCGGACATCTGTAATCCTATCATCTATCTATCGCCTCGTATGCGGTTTGGTTAGTGCGGGTTCTCCTCGGGTCCACGCCGGGTCTATTGCGGGTCCCTTACGAGTGGGGAGCTAACGAGCATTAGCAAAACAAACAGCGCTTGATGAATGACTCCGGTTTGATCCCGAACGCCTCGGGCGTAATTGAAACGGTCTTAGAGTCATTGCATTCGCAACGGCTATTATTCATCGAGCGGACAGACGCCACCATATCAATATGTCAACTGGTTTTATTTTATTGTTGTCGGTTTATCCTACGCTTGTTGCTAATTCGTAATGAAAATCTATCGCCTCAAAGGTGCTAGCAGGACCCCGGACCCATCCGACATTCTTGTAAGACCAGATATTATGAATATTTCTCCCGACTATGACCTAGGGCACCAACAAGCCTGGAACAAAAATATTTTTCAGAATCACAAGCAGCATACTCAATTTATTACGATTTGTGTTCGTGCTCCTGACATTTCTGTCTCCTACCAGGCATTCCATATTACACTCGGCGTGGATTCAAACATATAAACTTAAACTGAATGCACATGATGCAAAAACACTAAAATATTTCTCGATTTCAATTAAAAAATTGAACTAATAAACATGAATATATGAAACGGAGATAAACATCGACAAATAAAAAATGATGTGCATATCGAAAATAGATACCTATCTTTCTTACAAAATATAAAAAAGCTAATTCTCTAACGGCGGATACTGCACGATAGCTATCAGGACTATAATCGCAAACGCCAAAGTGGCCTTTTTGAAACAGTCTTTAATAAGGAACAAATTCCAGTTTTCACTGGAGAAAGAAACTGAAAAATTGGCAAATTTGCATCATTGCCATGTATGGGTCAGAGACATTATGGATTGTGGATTAACTAGCTAACAAATGAAGTAGCAGCAAATATTGGTTTGGAAAATAACACAGCAAATAGTGAAAATTAAATAGAACTAGGCTGATGTCTGAAAAATGATTGCTTTCTGTGCGAATTAATCGCAGAAAAAGCAAGAGGGCTGTTAGGACTGAATAAAGACGATTAATTTTTTATTGTAATTTTCATTTTAATGTATATGGACAACACAGTTAATTGATTAGAAAAGAATTGGTAACAATAATAAATATACAGTGATACGAGTATTTAGCTGTCACTTGTTTTGAGCCGCCATCAGCCGTAATTATTTCCGTGATCTTTCTTCTCTGTATCTTGGTTAATATTAATACGTCATTGATACGTATTTATTACTTGAATTTTTAAATATGTCTTTATTGACACAGATTTTATTTTGAGGAATATCTCATTGCAGATCACTACTTTAAGTAAAACAATAAAGTACTTGAGTTTTTGTACAATACTTAGCTTTCTTTTAATATGAATGCAAAAAGTGTGAGTAACTACATTGGAACACAGGATATTAATTAAAAATAGAAATCATTCATTTAATATAAAAACAGTATAAGCAAAACAATGGTATAAGCTGCCATCTCAGTACCACTTGTGGTCTATGTATAGTTAAAATGCTTCACAAACACACAAATAGGCATTTATTACTTTATTAAATTTAATTTAATACTTTGTATATTTTGCAGAATTACGAAGGTAGCTTTCTATCTGATTTTAAATAGATCAAATGTGTATTAGTATGTCGACGGAGTAATCTAGGCGCCACCTCACCGCATGATAGTTTTTCTCGTTATCTTCAAAGGCAATGCAATGATTGAATTCCATATGATACAAAAGCAAATTATTATGTTGTATACTTTTTTTACTTAAATGAAAAGAGACTGGTCATGGGCGGTTAGCGGTTAGCGGTTTGCGACATGTGAATTCAATTTCTAGATTAAAATCACAAAAAAGTAGCTTATTAGATTAAGACTATTCTTTGAAATCAGTTTTTAAGATTTTAATTAAACTATAGATTTATATTTATCAAAATATTATTTTGCTTCAACAGAAAAATCATAATTTAAAATTTTCTTACAAATGCTTATCGAACAGCAGTATTATAATGTCAGAGCATTTGACACTTTCTGATAATTAGTCTAAATTTGTGGCTAGCATTCACAGTATTCAGAAAACATGCCATTCGTAACGACGATTTTTGAAAAACCAAGTCCGGCCGATTCTGAGGTACAAAGAAAGAAAAGTCGTTTTTTTTTGTTACTGATCTTTAGCACACATCTAACATCTAACCATCTAAAAATCTGAAATGATGTGTTTGTATATATATAAATAATGTTACATTGTATTTTGTGTAGAATCTACACAAAACCTATCTAACATTATACATATATATATATATATATATATATATATATACAACACTTCAGATTTTTCAAAGTTGTCATTAAATTAAATAGTTTAAACAACAACTTAATAGAATATAGCTCTTCTAACCCGTTTTTCCAATATTTTTCAAATAAACTACACTTCAGCATTGTTTTCAGGTACCCATTGAAAGTCCACAAATGCATATTTACCGACTTACTTCGAGGGATGTAATATTCAATGATATAATTTTTAAGAAGTCAAATTATATGGAATATATTCTACTTTAAATTATTAATTTTATCATTTCATTTATTTCATACCAAATATTTATATGGATCAGTAATTTCCAACGTGGGGCGCACGCTGGATTTTCCTCATGGCTTTATAATAAAATTACAACTACCCATTATAATCTAAAAATGATACATGCAATAAACTGTTTATATGAAACTAAACATTATGAAAGAGAATTTTGCGAAATGCAAAAATTTTTAAGGTCCTAATATAGTCCTTCACTAATTATTTTAAACTTGTATATTTAAATTTACGAAAATTACCAAAAAATTGGATAATCAAGTTTTTGACTATTTGGCACAAGTGCTTTAAGGTCAGTAACAAGAATCAACTTGAAATGTGCAAAAGAAAAGTGACATTTACTACTAAAATTAATTGCCAAGTTTATCGCGCACAGAGTTTTTTACAAGTTTTTTACTCAATGTTAGTAACGAGGGCTAAAGATGGAATTAATTTAAAACAAACTAATTTTTATTGTATCCTTAAATAGTATAAGGTTGGCAAGTAAGTGCGGCTTTTACTCGTAGATTGCTTCAAATGATTGTTTAAGTTTGTTGAAGTAGTCTAAATGTAAAACACATTTTTTATTGAATAGTAAGAAATTCAGCTGTCAATTAAAAGAAAATACTTTTTTGATCGGTTGTGTAGTTTTCGTTTAGCGTTTGTTAAAAGATGGAATATTAAAACAAACATTTTAGTCATATTTTGCTATTTTATTTCTGCAAATGGGAAAATCGGTCCTCCCAAAGGTTAGGTGCTGTTTATGGTGTTGAAGCCTTAAAAAAAGCTATGAAAAAATTGGTTTGGAAAATGTCATTCTGGTAATTTTTCACTCAATGCTGTTCTGATTGTCCAGTTAAAGAACCTAATGAAAGCAATAATCGATTCGTCTAATTTTAGCTATGTTTACAAATTATTGTGGCTTGTTTGGAATTTACATCCAAATCCACCAAATATTCCTGACCACCAAGCATCTGATTAAAACCCTTGAATTAAAAAAAAAACAAGATGATGTCAAATCATGCCTTATTCAGTTTTTGCTAATAAAAACTAGAAGTTTTGCTAACTTGGGATAATGATGCTTCTTGGAAGATAACAAAAGGTCATTGATTAAAATGGTATATACATTAAGGAATATAGTTAATCAATTCCACGCAAGAATTGTCTTCGATTTTCTAATAAAAATGCGCACTTGTTTAGTTGCCAACGATAACTACAAATTTCTAACAAAAATGCGTACTTACTTAGTTGCCAACGGTTATCATTCACATTTTTTTACAAACAAAAAAAATTTAAATGTTTGAATTTAAAGCATTTTTTTAAATCAACAATAATCTCAAATTTAGCATCACTGATTCACAAATTAGACTTTTTCCAATATTATTATTTAACTTTCTTTCCCATAAGGCACAATGCAGTCGTCAATAAGAGGAGGTTGTGCCCGGGTACGGTAGTGACAGATGTCATAACAATTAAACTATACTGATTTTGATATAGGGTTTAAAATGAGAAAATAAGAAAGAAAGAGAAAATAAAGAATAATTGTTCGAACAAGTTTCCATTATTGCTTTCAGTCAGTGCTTTGCATTAACATAATCTGTAGGCCGCATTGCTTTTAAAGAGCCAAAAATAAATTTTCATGTTTGAATTCTTTGATAGATGACTTTTTTGATAGACATAGATTACTTTTTTGATTTTTTGCTGTAAGTGGAATATTAGTAGTAATTCAGCAGAAATTTGATTTCACTCACAAAGATAATTTAGCTGAGACATAATGATGATTTGTTTTCTAAAGTTGTGCAAAGGGGTACTTTACGTTAAACAGATAATAAAATCTAACTTAACCAAGACAAAATATAAAAAACAAAGGAAAAGGAAAAATCAACATAAGAAAAAATGATTTCACAAAGAATTTTTGTTAAATTTGTTTAAATGAATATGTTTTGCTATATATTATTATATTTCATTCTAAGCTTTGTTTAAATGTTTATGTTGTATTGTGTTACATATTATTACATATTTTTGTAAGAATGACAATAAAAGTCTATTGCCTGTCACTCGGATGTGGACTGTTGTGCATGCGGTGGCGCCTACATTCTTCTATCGACTTACTTTTCTTTATTTGATTTTATAATTTATTCATCGTATTTTAGGACAGCATATCAGTATTTCCACGTAGATAAATGTTCAAATTACCATTTAATTCACATTTTTCTCCGCTAACTGGTAGAATAACAAAATTGTGGCTGATCAAAAAGAAGTGGCAGTCTCCCCAACAAATCAAAATTAAAACTATGTGATGAATTTTTTGAGCACCTCTCCAACACTGGTTAGTAGGGTGTTAAGTATTTAGGAAGTTGGCATTCATCTCTCCTGTCGACCGCCGTGGATTTTCCCATGAATTGCGCTCACTCTGCTTCTCGTGAATTTTATCGCTCGCAGATCAGCGAAAATTTTACCGTCGCGGCGGTATGAGAAATAATATTATAAGGTATAGTTATATAGATCATAAGAAGTAATTTATAATTAGGGAGATATTAGTGAATGTTTTGATATAAACATGTACTTTTTTGCTGTTTTTGAAAAACTTTGTCACCTGGTCTTTTTTACTTCCTAGGCGTTGTAAAATGAGACGGCCAGGGGTCCAACATGTCTTATTTTTAATGATAAAAGAATTTTACAAAATAATAGCTACATCATTCAACCAATGCAAAGAATAAATTGCATGGGTATATTTTTTATTGAGATTATAAATATAACCTCGATCTGGTATTTTGTCAGAAATATTCCTCAGCATAGTTGAAATAACGACTTATTTAATTTATCGCTTGTTAAATTGCATCTTTTACCTTGAATTATATTTTTATTTACTATATTTTATTGTTTATACCTTTGTTAGGGTAAAGGTTTAGTTGGTCCTGTTTACCCAAAGGAAAATATTTTCCTAGTTCTAAAATTATCTCAAGCCTCAGTACCAACCTATACTTCTATTTCATTCCTTTCTTCTTACATCTCATAATTTGTCTAATCATTGGTATGATATGATTTACAAATAATAGTCATCATAAAAGGATTACCTCGTACATTATCCATATAATCTGATCTAACCCAAAAAACAGTTAAGGTGAAAATGGAGTTTTACAAGAAGGAATAGACACAATGTTATCGTTGTAGGAAGTTTGCCGGGTCTTCACAATCCGCGTTGTTGGGGAGATAAATCTGCTTCTCGGCGGACTCGTACTTCACACCTTGCCCGCATGAGAAAAGATACAAACTGTTGATATATGTAAGATAGAGTCTTTTTAATTAAAGGGAACGGCTACATTTCTTGCTTTTGTCGCATTGTTGGAATACAGAATGATATGTCTGTGTACATGAGTCGGTTGGGTTCATAAAGTACCAATCTGTACCAACTCCCTGTAGGTTAAGTTGCTGAAATTGCCAAACAATCGACAACTTGGATTATTATTACACAATGAATCGATTAATACAAATGTATAAATTTTGAATATTTTAAAAATATCTATTACAGATAACAAAATTACCAATTCAAGCCTTCGATTCTCATCACGGGCAACCTAATATCAAGCAGTTGTTTAACCATTTTCCCTTGGACATATGGATTCAAAACTAAAAACAGCTCTTTCGGCGTATTGCTGCATCTAATAAATCAGTTAACTGTAATTGACGAATATGACGAATGCCTAGTTGACATGGAGAAGTAAATCTTTAACCAAAGTATAAATCTTAGACCCGTTTGGCCATTTAGATTGCATTTTGAAATTTTTAAAAATATCCATTACGGACAACAAATTAAAAATTCAAGCCTTTCATTCTCATCGCGGACAATCTGATATCAAGGAGGTGTAATAACCATTTTTGTTTGGACATATAGATTCAGAATATGTTTTCTAATAAAATTAGCTCTTTAGTCAGTTAGCTGTAATTGACGAATATACTCGTCATGAAGAAGTAAATCTTTAACCAAAGTATTAATCGTTGACCATTGGATATTTAGATTGCAATCTCTGAAAAAAAGGAAGGCAAAACATATTTCATCTGAATCATATTTAGAATATTTTGAGGCCATGCTGGTATAACATAAATAGTTGAATGTGGCATTTTATTTTAAACATTTTATCTTCATTCCGACGTCATAAAACTGTGCGCACACTTTAATGAGAGCGACACAGTTAACTGGTTAAATAATTTATGATCAGTATAACATAAATTCTAATGATGAAAAATTATCAAAACATAAATAATTTATCCATTGAGATACCATCTAATGTGTAAATCTAAAAGTGAAAAAATAAATAAATCACAATTTTCAAACTAATAACAATTTTCATATTTTTTGCCTAAATGTTATTTGTTATATTTTAGTACAAATTTTAAGCATATTGCAAACTTTATTTAATTTTATCTTTTACTTATTTATCGGGGTACTATTTGTAGTATTCTTGTAGCGTAGTTCTGACAGTCTCGGCCTGGCAACCACAAGGTTTCGAGTTCGAAGTAGTTTGGCTTGGAAATGTATGTTTCCAAGTGAAAATAGCCTTTTGAAGTATTAATGCAATATATCACAACACAATTGGAAGTATTTAATCATTTCACTAAATTATCTAATAAAGCTAAGTAGTAGAAAACACATAACAATTGCTCATAAATCACTGAGACCTGTTCTGACTCTTGTTCACATAAATAAAATTGTTCATCAAACGAGAAGTTTTAGCAAAATGCTTTATTTTATTTCTTCAATTACTTGATCACTAATTTGCTTGATCTACCTACGTAAAAAATAAATTTAAGAAATTCTAATGATGCAGTCTTTTATAGTACAAAATGTTTCACTTATTATTTATAGGAAACATTTTTTATTTTTTTCTTAATTTTCTCTTTTAGCTACATGTAAGTATGCGTAAAATGCAATGACAATGGAGCAGTGACAAATTCATTGATACAAATTAGAGTTTTTCGGTTTCTTATGTACAATTAAAACTAGCTGTAAGTGGAATTCTGTCTTAAGGCAATTAAGGCATCGTGCCTTAAGGCAAATTGCTGGAACTTCCCGTACCAAAAATTATTATTTTTTTAAAAACGATTATTTTTGAAAAAAAATTACTTTGAAAAAATAAGATTTTTGAGGAACTATAAATTGGACAAAAAATTACTTTTTTCTGAAAAAAAAAATTTTTTTTAATTTTTTTTTTTTTTTGAAAATAAAATTTTTCTTTATTTTGACATATTGTGGAAGATCTGAACTTTTTTTCAAAGCAATCGTACTGCTTTAACTGCATAGGGACAAAATATAAAGCGCATAAGCGCCGCGTCGCTGTCTAACGCATAAGCAATGGTACGGAACCCATAGGAATGTTAACAAAATGTATACTTATTGTTAAAATCTCTATAAAATATCTGATAATTTGATGTGCATATGTCTAATGATCATTTTTGACCGCCAAATGGCTCATTTTTTTACTTTTTCCTCCATATCTCCGAAACCGCTTAACCTACCTTCATGAAACTTTTATCGATTCTTCATCTTGTCAATACAAGTGAAATGTTTTTTGAATTATTCAAATCGATCCGTTCTCTTAAAAACTGAATTACCGTTTTCGGCACTTTTTGCCCCGTATCTTCGGAACGGCTAGACCTGCCTTCGCCAAAAACTAATCAGCACGTCTCCTTATTAATACGAATCGAATGTTTTTTTAATTATTCAAATCGGTTGATCCGTGTTCCCGAAATCGTCGACGAAAATTTGTATCCGCACATACATACACACACGTACATACATACATACACACACACATACACACACACACACACACACACACATACATCCATTTTTTCTAAGGTATGCCAAAATGTTCAGAAACCTTTGAAACGTAAAGATATATAAAAATTTTCATTTTCGATTTTTTTGCGATTACTATAACTTGCCCTACGGGAAGTTAAAAAATGCGCAACAAAATTCTCGATTGTATTTAGCAAATTTAAGATCTATTATATGGTTACAATATCAATTTACAATCATTCAATTTATTACAAATTAATTCCATCTCACAAGAACAATTCCATTTGTCGTGCCATATAAGGTGCAACGAGTGGCGTAAGAAACCCTAGCACAATCCTAAACGATGGGCCAGGAAAGAAATAACTGTGATTGCGAAAACATGCATGAAAGCATCTCACCATTGTCTTTTTGTTCGAGAGTTATTATCTTAATAAATTAGACAAAATTTATAAAAGATGCGGCACGTACCGTTTCTCAGGAATAAGGGACATAAAATATTCTAGTCGATATAGTCCAAGAGAATAAAAACATATCGCATAATATATAATATATCATCAGTTATTAATATATTATTAAAAATTAAAAAAGTTGAAATTTTTATATTGGTCTACCTAAAGAGTTTTTATAAAGTAGGTGTAAGTGCCATTTTTCCTCAAGACAAATTGCGTGAACTTCTCGACAAGTGTAAATAATCGACAGTCTATAAGAAAACAATATGGTAGGGCGTGGAAAAATTGCCCACTTTGATTTTAACAAGTATATTGTGAAAACCAAACCAATTATATCACAACAACTAGTGTATATTGAACAAACAACCATCTGACTATGTTCATGTGTTTTTTTTTGCTGTATTTAGAAAATTTGAAATGGTCCTAGTTACTCTACAGGCGGGATCAATTGGGACGGCTAAGGGGCAAACAAGTACAATGTCTTATTTTAATTTCAATAAAATTTTACAAAATAATTGCAACATTATTTAACCAATGCAAAATATAAATTTTGTGTGAGCATTTTTTAAAGAGAGAACAATGTAAATAATCTTGATCTGGCATTTTGTCAGAAATATTCAACAGAAGAGTTGAGTAACTATTTATTTAATTTATCTGATGTAAAATTGCTTCTTTTGACTTAATTCACAGTCTAATTTGCTATTCTTTATTGTTTACGCCTTTGCCAGGTTAAAAGTTTAGTTGGTCCTTTTCACCACACCCACATATATGCTTTTGTAGAGGCTATATCGAATCTAATTTAAAAATAACAATACATCTCATAAAACAATTAAATAACGAATACCTAAAAATTATATTCAAGTCTCGCAAACTAAACAACAGTGCTCACAACCAAAAAAACTAGCAACGAAAAAGAATACTTTTGTTATAGATTTTCAAACATTTGCGATTTTCTCCCGATAGTAACATCGCAAGAATTAAGGTGATGGCTTTTTCCCTCTACTTTCAATTATTGTTGTTCAATAATTCTTAACACTACTGGTTTTTTGAGATGATGGTGGTGGACCGATATCTTATTAAAACTTTTAGAAGTCAAATTTTAAATTTGAAATTGTTATATTTACAAAGTTACTTTTTTAATTCTTCTAATAATATTTGATCATCTATTACATAATACAAATTAAAATTCTGTACATAAACTTTATTTTTTCCTCTTGGGAATATTTTGCTTTCAGTACTTGCGCAACAACTTTATGAATGTGTTTTACAACAGACAATTCTTAATTCTAATATGTAATCTTGATTTAATAATGCATAATTCTAATGAATATTAAAATGAATTCGATTTACAATTCTGAGTACATTCATCAATAATTATTATACAAGATTATATGTGGAAGTTTAGATGCAATGAAAGATAAATAAAAGATTTGAATTTCATATAAATATGATATTTATATAAAAACTGTCTGACTATTTAGATGCGGTTGCATGCCGGCATTTTTTACTCTTTGAAACTAGTTTTTGATGACATTTTAAGTAACAAAAATATTACTTCAAGTCCGTTGTGGTGTCAACGCATAAATTGGGAATAAACTTTGAATATTGATGCGGGAATGGTTACCAAAGATCATTATTAATAATTTTAATGTAATATTGTTATTGCTTGACAATTGTTTACTTAATATCTTTTATAATTGCTTATAATTGCTGTATTAATATTTTTTTTAATTAAAATTAATCATACATGTGAATGAATGATGCATAATTACATACTTAAAAGTTTTACTTAATTCTTAATTTGTTTAATGTTTTATTTTAGTAGTTTGACAATCAGTTTATATATTATTTTTTTTCTTACATTGGTAAATTTAGTTTAACTGAACCTAAATAAATATTTAAATATAATTAAATACCTGAAACAATTTGTAAATAGCATTTTACCTTAAGATTTTGACCGATATCTGAAAATAATTTTATTCATTCATAGTTATTGAAGAAAGAATTTACAAAATAAATGGTGTGACCGATTATAAGCTATAATATGAATTAAAAACCCTCAAATGTAGTTTTTTCTAGAAAAATATAAAATGTTGAAAAATAATTCAAAATTTTCAAGAAAATAATTTTTTGTAAAAAAAAATCATCTTATTTGTTTTTTCACTTCCCGTAGAGCAAGTTATAGTAATCGCAAAAATATCGAAAATGAAATTTTTTAGTTATATTCACGTTTCAAAAGTTTCTGAATATTTGGCATACCTTGAAAAAAAAATGGATGTATGTGTGTGTGTGTGTTTATATTATATGTGTGTGTGCGTGTGTGTATGTGTGTGAGGATACAAATTTTCGTCGACGATTTCGGGAACACCAATCAACCGATTTGAATAATTTAAAAAAATATTCGATTTGTATTGATGAGGAGACGTGCTGATTAGTTTTTGGCAAAGGCAGGTCTAGCCGTTCCGAAGATACGGGGCAAAAAGTGCCAAAAATGGTAACTCAGTTTTTAAGAGAACGGAGCGTCCGATTTTAATAGTTCAAAAAACATTTTACTTGTATTGACAAGATGAAGAATTGATCAAATTTTTATTTTAGAGATCTAATGAAAAAAGTAAAAAAAAATGCCATTTGGCGGTCAAAAATGATCATTAGACATATGCACGTCAAATTATCAGATATTTTATAGAAATTTAAACAATAAGTATAATTTTTCTTTACATTTCCATGGGTTCTGTACCAATGCTTATCCGTTAGACGGCGGCGCGGCACTTACGCGCTTTGACATTTCGTCTCTATGCAGTTCAAGCGTACGATTGCTTTGAAAAAAAGTTCAGAATTTCCAAAATATGTCAAAATGAAAAAAACATTTTTTTTTCAAAAAATTTTTTTGATTTCAAAAAAAAAAATTTTTTTTTCAAAAAAAAAGTAATTTTTTGTCAAATTTATAGTTTCTCAAAAATCTAATTTTTTCGAAATAATTTTTTTTCAAAAATGTTAATCGTTTTTAAAAAAATAATAATTTTTGGTACGGGAAGTTCCAGCAATTTGCCTTAAGGCACGATGCCATGCGCCCCACCAGTCAATTTTTACTTTAGTCTTTTCCGTGGCTTAGTCGTAACAGCTTTGTCATTCTAACTACAAGGTTTCAGGTTTAATATCTAATCTACCTTTGATGGGCTTGATGTCAAGCAGTAGGTATGTCGGTTTTTACTTTAAAATGAAGTTGGGGTGTGGAAATCGCGTAGGTTTGCAATGAGGCGGATTGCTGGTTCAATCCTCGTCACGGACACACTTGATATCGATCAGTTTTGGTATAAATTTCTACTTGGGAATATAGATCTTAAATATGTTTCCAACTAAAAATAGCTAACTTTCCAACTAAAAATGCACCAAATTACATAATAAATCAGTCCTATTTGATAATTACAAATAATAAAGTAATCAAATATGAATGGATCAATCGTTTTATTACAATCTAAAAAATACGACTTCAAGAGTTGTTTCAGCTTAACAGCTTATAGGATGTAAGGTTCTGATTGTTGTCAAAATATGATAAAAAAATGTATATGAAAATATGTTTCCAAGTGAAAGTATCTCTGTTCCGGCATTTTGCGTCAATTTAAAAATCATGTGTATTAGAAAAATGATAATGCTGATATGTATTAAACAAAAATAGGCTAACAGTTGAGTTGTTTTCTACAAAGCTACGTAGTATCATAACAATAGCTCATATGACTTAACCTTAAGTTTCACTTTACAATACCTTATAATAATTGAATTAAGTGTTAGAAAAAATGTGTAAATCGATGCAATCCGTAATGTATTTAAAGTCATGATGATATTCAATGAACGTATTCTACTCTATTTACCTGTGTTGCCTCTCAGCTGATAATTCCTCGCAATCGTCAATGCGAAATCAACATTAAGTCGATTCGTCGTGAATCAATTGACATACTGGCACATGTCCAGAGATTCGCAGCCGAAGTAGATAAAATTTCGATAGAGTTCGGCGTCTGTTTTCCGTTAATTACCGCATTATCGGAATCACGGCAATGTTAATCAGAAATGCAAATGAATTATTCAAACGCATTCTTCTCCGCGTTGGCGTTTCTATTACCGTTTCTATTTCTATTCTTATTTCTTCTTTCGCTCTCGTGTTGCATATCAGAGGCGGCCAACTTTTCGAGACAAATATTATCTGAAAATGAATAAATAATAAATAATAAATAATACAATCAATTTCCAAAATAAGAAAAAAAAGTCTCTGCTAACCATAGGTTGTGTCAATACAAATGCATCTAATGTTTAACTCTTATATGAAATTAAAATCGTTTTTTTCACTGTTAATTTCATTTGTTAAATTTTTCAATTAAAATCGGAATCATTGCAAAATATAGGAATTGATATGTTTGCTTATAAGTGATGATTTTGCTAAGAATTTTAAGTTCTATTTTATCTATGAATACAAAATATAATGAAAAAATATCAATAAATGCATGACATTTTCAACTTTTTGTAAGATAAGTTATATTGCAAAAAAATCAAAAAATTTTTTTTTCATATTTTTCCGTTTCAAAGGCTTCTGAACATTTTGGCATATCTTAGAAAAAGTGTTTTTTTATAGCAAAGGAAATGCATTTATGCATTCCACACTGGTCTTTTGTCTGGTTATGTCGGACTATTTATTCTTATTTTATTAATACCGCCTGGGTGTTAATAAAATAATAATTAGTAATACTGACTAAAACCTCCGCTTTGCCTTTGCCTCTGGTGCCCACGGAAACTGCCGTTAGGCATATCTTCGTGGGGGAGGATCTAGAATGTTATAATTTTTGCACTGATTTTATACTTATCTTTTAAATGAGCGAAGTCCTATTTGTCCTTTTCCTTTCCATAGAACGCAGGTCAATTAGCACATCTTTGAAAAAGTGGGTGAATGTGTGTGTGTGTGTGTACTTTTGTTACGTAGTGTTAGAATTTATTAAAACTCTCCTTCGATAAGATAGCTTGTTGGGTTATAATTTAACCCTTGTAGCTGTGGACTGTACTAAACACTGATTTGTTTGTATATTATGTATTTGTTGCAGTTCTAATTACAATCACTGATTTGTTACTAAGTTATAATGAAAGAAGATATATTTATTTTTATTGGTTATTTACATGTTGTTAAGCACACTCTACTTTTAGAAGTGAACAACTAGTTCAATTAAAACACTCCGCTACCCACTGTACCAGGGGTAGCAACCATTCCGTGTAAAGCTTAATGCCCTGAAGTTTGTCACATTCATGGCCAATATAATAAAACAAAAAGACGTCCGAATAGTGTGTATATATGTATGTTTGGATACAATTTTTTGTCCACGATTTTGAGCGCACGGAGCAATGTATTTGAACGATTCAAAAAATTGACGGAAAGACGTGCTGTTTAGCTTTTGGCAGGTTCACATGTTTCAAAGATACGGGGCAAAAAGTGCAAAAATGGCAATTCAGTTTTTGAGAGAACGGAGCGGCCGATTAAAATAATTCAGAAAGCATTCAATTTGTATTGATTGAGTGAATAATTATTAACTTTTTTGCAAAAGCAAAGTGCAACAGTGTTTTCATCGGTCTGGAATATTTGTCATTTCCAACTTTTTTATGTGATTACATTGGAAACAAGTTTTTTTAACTAAAAAATCGATTTCAAAATCCGAAAACAGAATTTTCACATTTCTACAAACAATTTTATACAAAGTATATCAGATATTTTGATGCACTGGTTTCTATTCGACACAAAAATAACGACTGAAGATGTTTCTAACGATTTCTTTATTCTATTCCCCCCAGTCTACTATGTCCACTATGATATTAATTGAGATTAGATAAACAATAAAAAATTTGATTACCTTAATTACGATTTAGGGATGAAATGTGCCGGCCGCCCGTTGGCCGATCCTGCTGCACCATATAACAAAAAGCCGGCACGGCGCGTGTACCGTTCTGTTCAAGTGACTCGCTTGTGGCATTCGCAGCAAACGCGTTGTAATTAGGCTCACACGCGTGCTATCCCGTCCCTACAATATAGTTATTATGTATGAAGAATGTTTAGCTTTTTCACTCGATTTCGAATGCGAATTATAATATATTCTGAACACAACAGATTAGTGTTAATGCCTACGTTTGCCTCTTGAACGGAACGACGACGGTCACCAAGAGATACAGGCATCTGGAGTGGGCCATGAATTAGTTTAGATATTAGTTTTTTGTATATTTTTGTATATTTTTTATTGGCTTCAATACAGCATGTACTTGCTTACATTATTTTTTGTTATTCAATGCTCTTCATTATATTAATTTTTACATATACATTCAAGGTTCTACATCATATTATTTTCTTTATTTATATTAACTTTTAATATTCAATTCTGTTGAATGCTATGTTGGATTTTGCATACTGCTTTGCACAGGAATTTGCGAAAGTTTACTTTCACTTGGAAACATATTTTTGATCTATATTTTTAAGCAAAAATTGATATCACTACTGCAGACTGAAGTAAATAAAGTTTCTTGCAACGCGAGTTTAAAACCAGGAACCTTGCTATTGCAAGACCGGCGATTCAAACACAGTATCATGTGCACCCCCTTTTGCTGAACCTACAACATCCTCGCAAAAATCATTAAGACTTATTAAAAAATGTATTTATTCAAAAAATAGAAAATTATCCGAAATTTACTTTTAAAATATAATATCATATATGTTGCATACTCTTGGCATATAGGGTGGGGTCGCTGATGTTTTGACTCCCAAATAGGTTTGTAGTTCAAGATATGCATTTAGATTCTAAGTAAATATAATCCAAATTTTTCAGATTAAGCTATTCTATATATGACGAACGACATTTGATGCGGTTATAAAAAAATATCACTAGCTATTTGAAAATTGACTAGTTTCCGCCACTGTATAAAATGAAAAAAGCCATAAAAATCATTCTCCCACAGTCTTGTCGCGTCTTGAATTGTTTCTTTTGGTGGTGTTTTTTATGTTTTTTGGAAACCTATTTATTGATATCTGTAATTATTTCAATTAAAATAAATTGACTTATTTCATTTCTAGTAAGGAAGGATTAATATTTGAGGGTATGCTAGAGACAGGATACATTACAATTAAGGAATAATATAAAATGTAATAAAGGGATTTTAAATGGTTTTATAATACTCATTCTGTTAGAAAGGTTGAGCTTTAGACGTTAACACAGTAAGTGTCCTTGTCCTTACCTTATATGTCATTTTGTCCGTACTATATGTACAAAATGATTTTTGTAATAGGTTTCATTTCTCCTTAATAATATGGTATTATAGTTCGTACTTAATTGCAACACCATCTTGGAAAACATTTTTGAAAACGATGCACGTATCATACTATTATTTATATACTTATTATCCTAATGCTAACAATTCTAATTCTAAAAAAACGATATTGTGATATATACTCATATAATGAAATTTACGAATAGTATTGCCATAATATGAGATATATAAATTATGATTATTAGAAAAAACATTAGAAAAAGTTTAAAACGCTAAGTACAAAGAAAATCTATAAACTATGCTAAAAGGTAAATGTGGAAAATGGAGTTTGAAAATATAGAAAATAAACTATGAATAAAGGACTTCGGGCACTAACAATAATCATATTATTTTTGAAAAAAAAAATTAAATAGATATTAAGAACAACTGCATGAATACTTTTTTTAATTTAATTTATTAATAACATTCAAAACAATAAGTACATTTTCTGAGATTTGTTGATTTACATCAATTAAATATAATTATAGACAGTAGTTACCCCAGGCAATATTTTTTTAAGTCTTCTTAATTCAGGTGTTTAGAGCAGCAAAGCAACGAGTGAATTTGGGTGATTTTATAATTTCTTTTGATGATTAGTGAATCTTGTTTTTGAAGTGTTTAATATATAGCACCTTCAGATTATTATGCAAAGTTTTATTGTTCAAGTACCAGAGTGCACCTTTCATCATTCTAAGTAGTTTTGATTGGGTCCGTAGTACCAATGCCACATTAGATTTGCTAGAGCAACCCTAATGCTCGACTACAATAGGAATTAATATCACATAAATATAAATGGAACAAAGGATCAGTAATAATTACGCATTTATTAGTCAGCTCGAATTATTCCCTGTTGTTAATTCCATCGGATTTCGCGTCCACTTGGCTCGGTGCGATATCGCAGAAAATGTGCGGTTCTTATGGGTTCTTCAGATGCCGACAGCAAAGTAGTCGGGCATATTACAGAGCAAACAAAAGCCGTATCATTATTTATCAAAACGTGACCTAATTAACGTTCAAGGTCAATATGTAATTGATTACTATGTTCGCGGAGCGAAAACTTGATTATACATGCGAGAGCGCCGCAAATCATCGCGTTCCTCTATATTTGCGCCGGTCGCCTGGAATACCTGTAATATATGTTGCCTCTTCTATTGGTAACTCTTCGATACGTTTTATGGTCTGTAATAATCGCTGAATCTGACAGTAATAGGGATGTTACAGTTTCTTAATACATTGGTACTGATGAAATTTAATTTTATTAGTGTACTGCTTTTATACACCAATTTTATTGTATTATCATCTACTCTCCAAACTTCTGCTTGAATATTTTCAGATTTGTTCTACCACTTTTAGTTTTTTTGTACTTTCCAGATATATTCAAATTTATGTAGTACCATTTGTCTAATTTATTTTCTTATAAAGAAACAAATTCAAAGAAAAAAGGACAATTTTACAAGAAATAAATTAATTAACTTCCCGTAGGGCAAGTTATAGTAATCGCAAAAAAAAAATGAAAATGAAAATTTTTATATATGTTTACGTTTCAAAACCTTCTGAACATTTTGGAATACCTCAGAAAAAATGGATGTATGTGTGTGTGTGAGTGTGTGTGTTCGGATACAAATTTTCGTGGACGATTTCGGGAACACGGATGAAGCGATTTGAATAATTCAAAAAAACAT
>NW_020538040.1:102872211-102900960 GCF_003426905.1 Ctenocephalides felis
AAAGTCAATGAAAAAGAATGCAATCAACACATAATTTAAAAATATGCATTGCAAACTTGAATAGAACGTTTCCAGATTTTTAAGAAAAAGAGCATAGTCAGGTAAGGTGTGACGGTACACAAAGGTCCAATTTAACTTTGGGCAATTATATTGTGAGAATTATATCACAACAAATATCACATATCAAACGAAAAATTATCTGACTATGTTGAGTAAAGCTACACAGCTCTTTATCATTATAGAAATGTGTTTTTTTACTGTTTTTAAAAAAAAATTGTAACCTGGCCAGGAGGCGAACGTGTTCAATGTCTGATTTATAATTTTGAAAGAATTTTACGGTAGACCTTTTTACCCGCGGACCGGTAAACCCCGCTCTACTCTAATGCAGCAGCTTGTGTTTATTTCTAAAAAAATCTTCTTTAAACTACTTTCTTTTGATAATAGAGAGTTATTGGAATGTTCAACAAGTAATTTCTTTTAACCCTGCAGTTTGAAGCAAGTGTGCAACCAGTGTATACAGTTAATGTTAGTAAATTAAATTTATCGAACTGTTAATAACCAATATGCATCAACCAAAAAATGATTGTTTCGGCATCAATTGAATCATATCGTGATAATCTGAAACTTGATATCATATATAATAGTTACATTTTTCAAATAGTTTCCATCTTTTTTGAATAGCTATGTTAATTTATCTATGATAGCATTGTTACCTTACCTACACAAAATATTTAAGTTGTGACATAAATGGTACATATATTAATACGCTTAGCTTAAAATTATTGCAAAGAATATGTCTTTTTACACACAATCCTTTCATTACATTTCCTAACATACATTTATTATGCAGATGCAAAAAAATCAATTAAATCTCCTCTCTGAAAATAAAAAAATAACTTTAAATAATATTTGTAAGAAACATTAAAACTAAAATATTGATTGCAAATATACAGGTATTTTAATTTTATATTTCATCTTTTTATAGAAAATGAAAATGTGCAGGAGGGAATGGTTGGCGCTGCATTTCGTTTTTCTGGCGGTTCATTCAGTTACATGTGCTCCTTTGCCGAATGAGGTTTGTATTGTATTTATATTAATTATATATAATTTAAATTAAGTATTATAGTTAACTATGTGTTCAAGTAATGTTTTAATTTTAATCTATTTGAAATAATTATATTGTTTAATATCTAATTCCATATTTAAAATATTCAAGTGACGATTTTAATAGATAATTACAAACAACCTATTTGGGTTATCAGTATCAAAAAACATGATTTTCAACTATTTACACATTTTGAAATTAGTTTTGCTAAAATTGCAGACCGTTAGCTATAAAGAAACAGCTAGACTGATAATCATGGAATACTAACAAATGCAAGTCATAGTTTTTTTTTATTTATATATTATTTTCATATCTGCCAGACAGGAAGTATCTGGTATGAGAGATTATGAAACAATTTTCTTATTTTATATATAGTTAAATTTTAACAACAATTTAAACGGCTTTCCTGTGAAAAGTTAATAAATATTATATTATAAATTTAAATTATTTTATTTCAGCGTACAAATGACGACCCTGCTACCTCAAACTCTAATAGCAGGAAAGCAAAATCTCTGTTCTTCGATTTCCCTTTAGCTTCATATCGCACGAATAATGAATATGAAGAATCCCCCTTAGATTACGATGCATTACTGATGTCTTCACATCAGCAAGTGGATGACATCGATGATCCAGAAGATCTATCCAGGAGTGCTCCGTCCAGAAAACGATATCAGAACAATGGAAATTTTCCGAATAGTCCTATCTACTACATCAGACTTCCTGCAACTCCATATATGTTTGTTCCCGGTTTAGGATATGTTTCTAATCCACCCACGATGAATCAGTTGGGAGCAGGTGCGTTACCTCCACCACCAGACCCGTTCATTAACTTACCTGTCAACTTTATGTCAAACGGAAAACCAACTAATATTTACCAATGGCCAGATCCATTTGTCCCAACAGCCAATAGACCATTCCAACAGCAGCACCAGCCGCAGTTCCAGATTCAAAAATATCAACAACAGAACGGATTTTCTCAATTCCAAGGTAAAAAATGAAACCTTTATGATTATAAATAAGTGATTCTCATTTGATTGTTCAACGTTATTGACAGATTTTTGACTATTACTTTTTATTATAACTTGTTAGCAATAAAAATAAATAATATGTTTATTATTAAATAATCATACCAAATATAATTAAGAGAAGCTATCAATCATATTATGAGATAAAGAATGAAAGACGTATCGCACCCCCGCAAGAAAAGTGACTTAACTCAAACATTTTCAGAAAACACTTTATGTGCGCATTTTATACCAATTAGAATATAATCTTGAGTCCTAAAAATTGGCATGAGTTAAATTTTTAATTAAATAAAAATATAGTCAAACGACATTAGTCAAAATATGGGCGAGTTTTGAGATTTCTTTATAGTATGAACTATAAATTGCACTAATCTTTTACTAACCTTTTTTATTTAAACTCATCACAAAGTACTAATATTGCTAGAGGGGCTAAAGTATATAATAAGAACTTTATTGTAAAGTTATCCATTCTAATTATTTTGTTCAAAATAGTTCCATTAGGATTTGGAATAACTTTTTGTGCAATTTGTCGTTCATGTTCAAATACTATCATCATAACGGACATAAATCGCAATCATAAAATGTCATTTTAGATTAAATAGAATCATTCTAGTGTCCATGATATTAAGTTAAGACGCAATATCATTTGACAAACAGTTGTTTTAGACATACGTATCTCTTCAATCCTAACAAATGATACTATAAACCTGGAAAGAATGTGACTCAAATAAAACGCATGATTTATTTGTTTTAGAAAGCACTTAATTGATATATTTTTATATTGTTAATTTTTTAGCTCCATCTTACCAACAAAATGCAATTCCTCAGCCGATCAAGAAAACGCCCAAACCATCCAATAGCGACTCCAAAGTGACGCACCTGAAGGGTCCTTTCCCGTTCAACGGTCGTCCCACGGACATCATTGTTTTAAGGGATTCCTACAACGCTCTCTACTCGGACGCCCTTACCAACTTCTACCCTTAATTTTCTTTCAAATTTAATTTTGAACGTTCTAATAGTGATAATAATTTAAATTGCGTCAATGGGTTGCATCGTGTCAATTGTGGGTGCATATTGTGTTTATGAAGGTTCTACTGCCGCAGTTTTATGAAGTAATTTCAACATATCCAGCATTATCCAGAATCGAAATATCTGACAAAAATATAATCTATATATTTTTGTCAATATAATAATTTTATATGATTATATTTGTTTTTTACCAATCGTTCTTAAAAATTTAGTTCTACAATTGTATAGTTGTACCAAAATTATATAGTTGTAACCAAATGTCAATTTTCTGAATTTACAAATTGTTTGCATAATTTTAATTTTATTACATTATTGAATATATGTCTGTACCTTTGAATGTATGTATTAATTTCATTTATTTCATAGTAGCATTAAAACCGACTTAGAGGTCTAATCATACCGAATATACAATTTAGAATTTAATTGTGAATATACAAAATTTGTTTTCAAATGATTGTATATACCAGCCACATTTGTAATATTAATATTTTGCCAGCCGTGTTTATTATGCATAATTAACTTTATTTTCTTCTATAAAATACTTAAAGATAATTATTATTTGGATTTTTCATGTATTTAGTTTTAATATTATTTTTTGAATTTCATAGATATAAGTACGAAGAATTAGGCCAGCAATTTAATAATATTACATAGACAATAGATTTGCTGAAATTCAATAACTAATAAATGCTAATAATAATTTGTAAAAAAAACTTTACTATCGTACTTATTTTACATTCTTATAAATGACGAAATGTTGCCATCTCGCAACATTTTTAACTATGATTTCAATATTGAAGTCTGAACAAATTATCGAAAGGTATTTGATATTGTATTTTAGTTTCAATCTGAAACTTTTATCAAGAAGTGTTCGAAACAAGATTATGATATAATAAAGTTTTTAACCAATTATTCGTTTTGCGAACTACAATTGATCTACCAAAAATATTCATTTAACTGTAAACTTGATTAATAATTACATAACTTTTAAATAATAACGATACCTATAAGTAGACTAAGTTATAGCATATAATAACATTTACAAAAACATTGACAAAAATTGTTCACTGAATTGCAATAGTGACGAAACAATTACTTAAGAATAAAAAGTCAAACGTAAATATTTTTATACATACAATATAGGATAAGTTATTTTTGTACACAAATTAATCGAAGCGTATGTTATTTATTATTAGATATTTCCACTTTGACTTTTTTGTGACAGTATTAAAATAAAATGCATATTTATTTATTTGGGATTTCCATTTCTGATATTGATTTATTGAAATGCCTAATGTTAGTCCAATGTATTTTTTTCAGAATTTTGTAGAATATTACATTCCTTAGAATTTTAAAAAGTGAACAAGCAGAACTTAGAACTTTATAAAATAAAAGTAACCGTGTAGGTAAATCATTAACTTCACATTGGGTAAGTTATAGCAATCGTTCACAAATCGAAAATGAATATTTTTGCAGATATTTATTTCAAAGGTTTCTGAACATTTTGACATACCTTAGAAAATGTGTTTTTTTGTATAGCGAGGGAATTTCATTTATGCATCCCATTGTCTGGGTATGCCGAACTCAACACCGGCTGGGTATAATACCGACTAAAACGTCTGCTTTGTCTTTGCTTCTGGTCCCCACGGAAACCGCCGTTAGGCATTACTTCGTGGGGGTAGAATCTAGAAAGTTATCATTCTTGCACTGATTTTATACTTATCTTTTAAATGAGCGAAGTCCCATTCGCTCTTTCTCTTTCCGTAGATCGCAGGTCAATAAGCACATCTCTCGCAAATCTTTCTATGGCGTTCCAAGCAACCTCATTTATCAGCATCACCTCTACAGCAGTATCTAAAGTAATTTTTCGGCTCAATATCTCTTCTACATCGTCCCGTAGAGCACTAAATCGCGGGCAAACGACGAACGCGTACTCAGCATCTTCGTTTTCGCCCAAACAATATGGCCGATTCGGCGATCTATAGTGCTTGAAGCGGTGTAGGTAGGCTCGAAAACAACCGTGCCCTGATAGCATTTGCGGAGTGTAATAATATAATAATTCACTTCTCCATGCTTGCGATTTAGCCAGACTTTGATGATTGGAATGAAACAATGCGTCCATCTGCCCCACATCCCACAGTTGCTGCCATCGTTCAATTTATACAGTTTATGTCAATTCAGGACTCAGTTGTTGATGTCTTCGTTGGTAAATCGTTCGTCTTTTCTTTGCTAAGACTAAGATAGGCAGAGTTCCTGAAATGATGCACACTGCTTCCTCCAATGCTGGGCGAAATGCGCAATCAACTCTTAACACTTACAATTTATTGTCAGAAAAATGTATGTGTGTGTATGTATGTATGTGTGGATACAATTTTTTAACTTCCCGTAAGGTAAGTTATAGTAATCGCAAAAAAATCGAAAATGAAAATTTTTATACATCTTTACGTTTCAGAGGTTTCTGAATATTTTGGCATACCTTAGAAAAAATTGATGTATGTGTGTGTGTGTGTGTGTGTGTGTGCGTAGTATGTATGTGTGTGCGGATACAAATTTTCGTCGACGATTTCGGGAACACGGATGAAGCAATTTGAATAATTCAAAAAACATTCGATCCGTATTGATAAGGAGACGTGCTGATTAGTTTTTGGCGGAGGTAGGTCTAGCCGTTCCGAAGATATGGGGCAAAAAGTGCCAAAAACGGTACCTCAGTTTTTAATAGAACGGATCGTCCGATTTTAATAATTGAAAAAACATTTTACTTGTATTGACAAGAAAAAAGTAAAAAAAAATGCCATTTGGCGATCAAAAATGATCATTAGACATATGCACATCAAATTATCAGATATTTTATAGAGAATTTAACAATAAGTATAAATTTTGTTTACATTCCTATGGGTTCCGTACCAATGTTTACCCGTTAGACAGCGACGCGGCGCTTACGCGCTTTATATTTTGTCTCTATGCATTTAAAGCAGTACGATTGCTTTGAAAAAAAGTTCAGATCTTCCAACATATGTCAAAATAAAGAAAACATTTTTTTTCAAAAAAAAAGATTAAAAAAAAAATTTTTAAATATTTTTTTTTTCATTTTTTTTTTTTTAAAAAAAAGTAATTTTAAGACAGATTTCCACTTACAGCTAGTTCTTAACGTTTTCGCGAGCACACATCAATCAATTTGAATTATTCAAAAACATTTGATTTCTATTGATAGGGAAACGTGCTGATTAGTTTTTCTTGCAAAGGCAGTTCGAACCGTTTCTGAGATACGGAGTAATAAGTGCAAAAAATAGCAGTTATCAAGAGAACGGATGATCTAATTCAAAAAAAATTTTGCCTGTGTAGACAGTGTGAAGAAATAATTAGTTTTTGATGAAAGCATTTTTTTATAATTTTCAAAAAAATGTTTAAATATCTGATATTATTCGGTTTTCAATTTTAATTCAGAATAAAAGCATTTCAGATTTCTGGAATATTTCGTTATGGTACGGGAAGTTCCAGCGATTTTCCTTAAACGATGCCATGCACCACTAGTTATTTTTGTAATATATTATGTTTACTTATCTATGCACTATTGTTAAAATATTTATAAAAAAAAAACATACTTATAGCAATAAAGAAACATTTCGACATTCCAAGCTCAGACCCACAAGTAGTATACTGTCATTCAAGAACACCAACAGAGGGCCCAAGGATCAAATGCCACATTTCTGTCAAAAGATATTCAAAAGTCAAAAGATACAGAAAAAGAGGTCGAAAATATAAACTATGTATTCATAATGAATACCCTAGACAATATAATAATGATGAATACATCGTATTCTGATATTGTCTAGGGTTATTATTAACATTATTTTCTATGGGCAACTTCGAATTCAAACGCATACAACAAAAGTGATGGATGTTAAATATGTGGATAATATATTGAAAAGTTGTACACAATATTCATATCTTTACAATACATTTATGTTAAAAGTTTAATAAGCTGCTGCATAAGATCCTTTTATTAAGATAAGATTGAGGAATTCGTGCTTGTTTTAGATAATTAGATACCTCGTCTTACTTTTAATGTTGTTGAGCTGTATCGATAATTCTAGTGGCAGTGTTATTTATTATAGCATTTGTATAAAAAACTATCTACGTTTATACCATTATGAAATGTTTTCATTAGATCATTGTTATCTTTTAACAATTTGTGATTATTTATGAGGTCTACATTCCTATCGAAGATGAGCATATTCATATAACTTATGGCTGCTTATGCATATCAGTCGATGCAAGAAGGCTACTGTGAGAACAATTGAATATTTAGCAGGTGATATTAGTAATGTGTCAAGAACTTCCTAAATATAACACCTCATATCATATTGAAGTCTATTAAATTATATGTAAAAGTAGATTTCTTGGTTTTAAATCACAATATTTACAATCGGCTACTTAATGCTTATATGATTTAGGATTACATACGCTATACACATACTCTATTAAGGTCATTCATTTATCATTTAAGTTTTCATTGGATGTATTTCATTGGATTTTGAATCGGTTTCAAGGAATTATTCACTTGTTTAATGTTTATTTTTTTCTCTGAATTTTAACAGCAATCAGAACTTACTTCCTATGAGCTCTTGTGCTCAATCTTTTCTTTCATGCTCTATTCAACTAACGATTAACTTATCTACATTTGATTATTCTACTGTTAAAATTAATCTAATATTGATGCAACAATGTCCGGAAAGGGCTGTTTTCTCTTGGAAACATATTTATTATTGACTGAACATGTCAAAAATTTGATTTCATTTCAAGATCCATAAATCAAATGACACTATATTGCAAAATGTTCTGAACTTAAATTCCATTGATAAGATTTGATTAGGATTGCAAATTTTTGGCTACATGATTATTGATAAAGTGTATTGTAAGATGTTGAGCAGAAATGCGTTTTGTTTTAACATATGATTCATCATATGAAGTTATTGGATTATTATATTTGAATGCTTAGTGCATATATTTGTAAAAATATATTTGTTGTAAAAATATGCTTATATTTGTAATATGTTTATGATTATGCAAACATACAAATCTTTAAATTCCTTTAATAATGTAATTTTAAATTTGTTACTTGCAAATTGTATGTGGTTTTACAAGATTTGAAAGTAAAAGAAAAAAACTGTGTTTGTAAGCAGATGTATGAAAATTTAAAAGCGAACATAGGGTTTATATAATTATAGTGGAGTTTGTTTAATATCATTATATACATACATATATATATATATATATATATATATATATATATATATATATATATATATATGAGTGAGTTCTTGAGGGCGATACATCAAACAAAGAAAAGCCAAAGATTTATAAAATAATCTTTATTTCCAAACGTTTCGACATTCAATTTAATGTCATCATCAGTGGATATTACGTTGGTTAGTTACATATAGAGAAGTGTACAACAGCACTAGAGATTGGCACTAACATTTATACAACTAACTTGTCAGCACTATGCATTTTTTATATAATTTTTTTGTATGATGTAAACAGAAAAATGATAGTTTTATTGAACAAAAATGTAAGTAGAATTATGTAATTTCTGCCACGACTTCTGTACTTTGCTAGTACCGAGGCATGTATCTATATGTAACTAACCAACGTAATATCCACTGATGATGACATTAAATTGAATGTCGAAACGTTTGGAAATAAAGATTATTTTATAAATCTTTGGCTTTTCTTTGTTTGATGTATCGCCCTCAAGAACTCACTCATATATTTCAACATCAAAATTAACTACTAAATCATATATATATATATATATATATATATATATATATATATATATATATATATATATATAGTGGTACCAGGACTTAATTAATAATGACTAAATTATCATTAAACTAGTTTTTGTGTTTGAGAAAACCAATCCAATGAGCATTCTTTTTTTTCTTAACTTATTATCATAGTACATATTGCAAATATGAGTTAAACATATCTAATCAAACAATTTTAATCCTCGATCAGTTGCATCTTTTTTGGGGTCATTTTTATCCACAAACTTTTCAACTTTGCCCTGCATTGCATGAACAAATGCACAACATTAATATTAATGAACTGAATATTTTAATTTTAAAATAATTTACTTTAAATATTTGTATGATAGTTAAATCCTTGTTAACTTTTCGTAGGGTAAGTTATTGTAATCGTCCAAAAATCGAAATTGAAAATTTGTACATTTCTTCACGTTTTGAAGGTTTCTGAACATTTTGGCATACCTCAGAAAAAATGGATGTGTGTGTGTATGTATGTATGGATGGATATAGATTTTCGTCCATGTTTTCGGGAGCATTGATAGGGAGATGTGCTGATTGGTTTTTGGCAAAGCCAGATCCAGCCGTTTCGGAGATACGGAGCTTCCTATGTGTGTGTGTGTGCGGATACAAATTTTCGTCGACGATTTTGGGAACACGGATGAAGCGATTTGAATAATTTAAAAAACATCCAATTCGTATTGATAAGGAGACGTGCTGATTAGTTTTTGGCGAAGGCAGGTCTAGCCGTTCCGAAGATATGGGGCAAAAAGTGCCAAAAACGGTAACCCAGTTTTTAAGCGGAACGGAGCGTCCGATTTGAATAATTCAAAAAAAATTTTACTTGTATTAACAAGATGAAGAACTGATCAACTGATTTCACGAAGGCAGCTCTAGCGGTTTCGGAGATCTTGTAAAAAAAGTAAAAAAAAATGCCATTTGGCGGTCAAAAATGATCATTAAACATATGCACATCAAATTATCAGATATTTTATAGAGATTTTAACAATAAGTATAAATTTTGTTTACATTATCCTATGGGTTCCGTACCAATGTTTATCCATTAGACGGCGATGCGGCGCTTATGCGCTTCCTTAGTTCGTCTCTATGCTGTTAAAGCAGTCCGATTGCTTTGAAAAAAAGTTCAGAATTTCTAAAATATGTCAAAATAATGGAAAACTGCAAAAAAGTAATTTTTTATCAAATTTATAGTTTCTCAAAAATCTAAGTTTTTCGAAGTAAATTTTTTTCAACAATGTTAATCTTTTTAAAAAAATAATAATTTTTGGTACGGGAAGTTCCAGCAATTTGCCTTAAGGCACGATGCCATACACCACTAGTTACAAATGATATTAGCACCCTCATAAGTTTACGTTATGCCTCCCACTCGCACGTATATCGAATTTTGCTCGTCTGACGAAGCGAACGGGCCCCTTCTTTGGCGGCTCGTATCTCGAAAAACTCTTAGGACTAGTCGCTCGTAAGTCGGGTATTAAAAATATTATTTTACCTTGGACATAAACCTCGTTTGGTCTAAGCCTTTCCTCGCTAGATATCGCCAAACGTTTCTCCGTCTGACACAAGAGCCGTGAGGATTGGTATTGTTTGTTTGATTAATATGGCAGCATTGTGTACGTATCACCCGTGATGGTGTGTTTTGTGTTTTAATTGTTACATGCTAGTTTTTTAAATAATGTGATGTATCATGTCCTATCAGTTATGAAAACTCAATTAAATATTGTTTTATTATCGTGCACGTGATCGAATTGAGATCCTTAATTCACAGCAAAATGTCTTCCAAAAGGTGAGATCAATACAATTTTGTCTTTTTGTTTAAATAGACCCATAATGAAAATATTCACAGATTATCAGTTAAGTTTGATAACAGGCTGTTGATATTGATTATGACTCTTATTTATAATGCAGTGTCTAGGAAGATAAATGTAAAAACAACCAAAAAAATATTAGTGAACTCATAACCTCACTTCTGTCGGATCATCATGAATTACTTATATTTCAGTTTGCATTTGCTGTAAACGTTGAATATAATTTGAATATTTCATTCTTTATAAACACTATTGTCGTACAATGCAAATTTTTAATGTTATAAGTTCTGAATGTTGATGTCATGCATAATTCTGAGCTAATAAACTTTTAAGTTCTAAATATGGATCAAGCACTTCATGAATTGTAAATAAATGATCCATTCAATTTGTTGATGAATTAAGCATATGTGTAGTATTTTTGTTTTGCGCGCGGTAAAGCCACGTGAAAAACGTATTGCATATATTGTATAAATAATTCCATTTATAGAAACAGTAATTCAATCATTTTGTATTGCTGTGAGAGTGTAATGCTTTATTATTTTTATATATTACATTTTTATATTTATAACTATATAATTATAACACAGTTTGTTCTTTTCCTCTGGGAACTAGTTTTGCAAAGCTTCTTGTAAGAACAGCTCTTCTTACTAATCATCTATATTAATCTATTTTGTAGATATATCAATTATATAGATATTTATATTATTTCCTTTATTTTAGATTTTTTAAAGTTGAAAACCAAATTTTTTAAACTTAATTTTTTATTTATATTATTCTGCTATATATCTAGGGGTGATATTGGATGTCACCCCCTAAAAATGAAGAAAGGAACAAGGGAATCTTTTAGTTAAGAAAAGTTAAATAACAATAGTTTTCCAGATAAACTTGAACAATAACACACATACACACAGGCATATATATATATATATATATATATATATATATATTCTTGAATGTTGATTTTCAACCAATCGTCGAATTAAAAGAAAACAATAAATATAAAATGTTTATTCATACGTTTCGACAACGTCGTGTGTCGTCATTCAGCAATTTTTTGATGTTTTACAGTATCACACCAGGAAAAATAATAACACAAATTTAAAAAACATAGAAAATAAACAATAATAAAATAACAATTTTGTTTTAAATTTAAACTAAAGATTTATGTAGTGTGAAAATTTAAAACAAAATTGTTATTTTATTCTTGTTTATTTTCTATATGTATATACATTATTATTATTATTTTGTTTCATCTGGTTTTCAAAAGCAGCCCTAACTGATGTCAAATAGAGCGGGGCTTGAAGGTCCGCGTTTATAAAGCTTCACTTCCGATATCTCAAAAACAAGTAAAATTAAGGTTTTTTAACAACAATATTTGAAAGTAGGGGACAAACGATATATAACCAGTCATAGCCTTGATTTTTACGACGTTGCTATCGGTAGAAAAACGGCAATGTTTGAAAATCTATAACAAATGTATTTTCTTTTGTTGCTAGTTTTTTTGGATTGTGAGCACTGTTGTTCAGTTTACGAAACCATAATATAATTTTTAAGTATGCGTTATTTAATTGCTTCATAAGATGTACTGTTAATTTTAAGTTATTTTCAACAGTTTTTTTTATATAACCTCTATAAAGTTGTAACCATAATGCTTACAACTGGCTGGCGTAAAAAAGACCAACTGAACCTTTACCCCTGGCAAAGGGGTAAAAAATAAAAAAGTAGCTAAATTACAAAAGTAAATTAAGTTAAAAATAGCAATATTAAAAAAATAGTTATTCTAACTTTGCTCATGAATATTTCTGATGAAAATATCTCTGTGAAAAATTCACCCATGAAATTTATATTTTGCATTGGTTGAATAATGCAGCTATTTTTTTATAAAATCCCTTTAAATTAACAATAAGACATTGGGTTTGTTTACCCCCTGACCGTCTCATTTTACCCCGTCTATGGGGTTAAAAGGACTAGGTGACAAATTTTGGAAAAATAGCAATAAACACATTCTGTACAATGATGAATTACAAAAACAGTCAGATAGTTGTTCATTTGATATTGTGTTATTTGTTGTGATATAGTTGGTTTGGTGTTCACAATATAATTGATCAAAGGCAAATTGGACCTTTGTGCCTCGCCCTACCCTATATTAAATGTACAGTAGTACCTCATTTATCCGGACTTCAGTTATACGGATTTGCGATTATTCGGACTATCAACCGCGACCAATTTATATGTATGTACATTAGGGTGGTCCTTAAAAAGGACATTTTCGAATTTCTTCGCTCTCAAGGGCCACAATGCTTTCAAATGAATAAAAAATGAATCTCTAATAGTATTAGCTCTTAATATAAACATTTAGATAGAGCGCACGCCAATTGAAAGTTTCTTATATTTATTATTAACATACGTCATTAAGTAAATTCTTGTGCCATCTGTATAGTATTTGTGAACTTAACCTCTAATTAAATCCTATTCATCATGAAATCAAGATTAATTTTGCAGCAAAATATTTATTTAATTGGTGATGTTGAAATTTAAATTATTATCTTGATTATATGATGAATAAATATTATAGAACAGCCCACATGGATTTAATTAGAGGTTATGTGGTTTTTAAATATTTTTATGTGTCATAATATTTGAGTTCACAAATACTATACAGATGGCGCAAGAATTTGCTTAATGACGTATGTTAATAACAAATATAAGAAACTTTCAATTGGCGTGCGCTTTATCCAAATGTTTATAGAGCTAATACTATTAGAGATTCATTTTGTATTCATTTGGAAGCATTGGCGCCCTTGGGAGCGAAGAAATTCAAAAATGTCCTTGTTAAGGACCACCCTACAATTCGAATTTTTGCATGATTAATGTTGCAGATTAGTATATGTACGTAATGTAATGTAAGAAAATATATATGTACATACATAAGAAAGTTTCAAATTCTTAATAAACATTATTTTCATTGATATCTATGTATGTAATGTTTTTCTTTTTAATTAATACACAACATTATTCTTCATACATTTGATTATCCGGATTTTCGATTATTCGAATGCCTATCGATAACAATTAGTCCGGTTAATCGAGGTTCTACTGTAATTATTGTTGAAGTTAGGGATTAGTCTATTAGAAGTTAGTGATAGTTTTCAGTATATTTTTAATATGAATTCTCCAATATTATATGCTCAAAAGTTGAAATTCGATAATACATACATTCAATATACCTTTAAAATTCTTACTTACTTATTCAAAAATTATGTGCCTAATAAAAAATATATTTTATCATGTTTGTATATTTTTTAACTGCCTCGTCAAATAGACGGTCAAGTATAACAGTCTTTAAAGTTTAATGGTAATAGCACGTTGAAATTCTTATTTTGCGTCATACGAATTTGTGAAATAGGTGTTAATTAAAAATTAATGTGCTCCATTAATTAATGCACAATGAGATGATGCACACATAATAATGTGTCTCCAATAATTGTGGGTCTATTTCGGTATCGGTTTCTGTCATAGTCTAAAATTGTACCTCCTGCGTTGTCAGATTTAGTCCTGCACTTACATCCGGATACAGTCCTTTACTATAGTATGTTTAGTTCAAATTTTAAAATAAACATTATGTAAGTGGCATTTTGCCTTAAGGTAAGATGCATTAATTTTCATGAGAATCAGATTCAACTACTTTTAAAATTGTGATAATGCAATTTTGAATTTTTGATGCGACCTATTATTGCAAACTTCAATGAATTTTTATAATCAAACCAGTTTTCGTAGGCCTATAATATTTTAGTACGTTAGTTAAGCCTATGAACTTTAACATCATAAAGAGATTCATCAGAATCGTCAAAACAAAAATTAATTACAAAGAAACATCCCAGTCTATTTTACCAATTTTACTAATCAGCAGGAATGATATCATTCAAACACTTCTAGAATTTTCAAAATTGGCTCAGGATTTTTGGCTAAAACGAAACTTTGGATGAACGAAAATTTTTGTACCTTTTTGCTAATTCTAAAGAAACTGACCGATCAAATTGATTATTGATATAAAGTGTTTTATAAGATGTAGTATGTTTGAACGCAATGCGTTTACTACATCATATGAAGTTATTGGATTATATTTGAATGCACCCACTATCGTTAACTTTTATGAATTTTTATTATTAAACCAATTTTTGTAGGCCCATAATATTTTAGGACGTTCGTTAAGACTATGAACTTTATCATCATAAAGAGATTCAGCAAAATTGTCAAAAAGCTAATCAGTAAGGATCCCGACTGATATCTTTCGGACAGTTATAGAATTTTGAAGATTGGTTTAGGATTTTTGGCTAAAACGTAGACGAAAATTTTTATACTTTTTTGCTAATTTTAAGGAAACGGCTCGACCGATTGCAAAGCTAAATGGAAAACTAATCGACGTCCTTATTGAGTTACATCAAATGAAGTTTGAATCTGTGCAGCCGTTCTTGAGAAATTGAAGGGTTAAATTTTGACTCACATGCATTTTGGCGTCAAGCAATTCAGAATGACTTAAAAGCGCCGAAAAACAAAATTGGTAAAGCGTATTTTCTGAAAATTTTAGAAAGGTAATAAACGGTGTACTAAACAAATTTTTGGTTTTAAACTTCATATTTTATTATACTGAACTTATGGTATCATTAGGAATTATATCAATTGCTGATTAATAACTTACAGCAGTATATATCCTAGTTCATATAATTGAACGAGTTTATTTTGAATTGAGGTAATAATTTAAAATTATATATTTTTTTATTATCATATATTGATTAAATATTGTGATCCAATAGAACATTCATTACCATATTGAAATGTGAGTAATGAAAAAATAAAACTGCAATCTTCATTCATTAAATGAGATTTTATCTATTTAAGTAAATAATTAGATCAATTCGTCAGCGTTTTGAAATTGAATAAATTCAAGAAAGTTCATTGTAAATGTAAACTGTAAATTTAAACCAAAACCATCTTAAATATTCAATAAAATTTTTGCTTCTGAATTGTTTTAAATTTTCTAAATTTGCAAAAATGAAGAATTTAATTCCGTTTGTTTAGAATCTAATTTTTGCATCTAATGTCTCAAATGACTGATTTTAGCTCGACAGTGCATGACCATTAGTTCCATCTGTCTAGAACTTCAGATTTAGATTTAGAAGTTATTATAAATTATTAATTTTCATATTTACTTTCTTATTCGGTACCGTAAAATAACATGGCGATAAATTTACGCAATATAAAAGATAAACAATTTATAAAAATGTTTAAAATTTGTAGTGTGCACTTTCTCTAATGTCACATACTTTTATAAATGAGTTAGTTTATCAGAAGCTCGAAGTACATATATGCAATATTATCAATAACGAAACTATGTGAAGATGGAACAATGCATCGAAAGTCAGTTTTCTTTGCAAACTAGAATAGTAAAAAAAATCAAATAAGTAGCCAAAGACCGAAGGCAGTCTTCAAATTCAATTTCTTTTCTAATTAACACTATGCCGTCCGGCGACACCACAGTGGTGTCGAGCGTGAACTAGCGCTTAACAGCCGGCGACACCACAGTGGTGTCATGAGCACAGAATCTTCCTTTGGCCAGTGGCAGAAATCTTTCCATCCTGTTGGTGTTTTAATTTAGATAACAAAAAGTTACACCCCTCAACATTAGTAAGAACTAAAAATTTGTAATTTTTCGATAATATTCAGAATGGGCGGGGACAAGCAAAGTGATAACGAGTTAGCACTACCGGCGCCAGGCGAATAAATTTTCACAAGACGTGCGGACGGCAAAGTGTTAATATGATAAGGCATTGAATTTTCGGTGTATCTATAGATAATATTCTGAATCTTTCCATAGAATTTTATTATAATTTATCTAATGGCAAAGTGAGAGTTATCAAATTTCTCGCATTAGATATAAGAGATTATCTTCATTTTAATCACTTAAACAAAGCCTTTCGTTGGAATTCGTTGCATGTTCCCAAGAGTATTGTGGTGACACTGTTATTGAAATCGCGTAGTATAATTTCAGATAAAACAAATAGAATATTTTTTCGACATAATATTTACAACTTACATGGACAATTAGTAAATCTTTTGGCAATTATAGATCTAGACTAGTGGTGTATCGTGCCTTAAGGCAAATTGCTGGAACTTCCCATACGGGAAATTTTTTTTTTTTAATTAATAATTTTTTTTTAAACTTCATAAAAATTAGATTTTTGAAAGTTTTTAGATTTTCGGAAAAAAATGACTTTAAAAAATTTGGATTATTTTATGTTTTGGAAATTTTGAACTTTTGTTTTAATCAATCGCTGCGAAGAAACGAAATATCGAAGCGCGTAAGCGCCGCGTTGAGAAAAGTTAACAAAATTTGTTCTTATTATTAAAATGTCTATAAAATATTTGATAATTTGATGTACATATGGCATAATTGATTGAATTGATGTACATAATGATTATTTTTGACCGCATTTGGCATTTTTTTTAACTTTTTTTGTTGGGTCTCCGAAATAGCTAGACCTGTCTACCCAAAAATTTTATCAGTTCTTCATTTCGTCAATACAAATAAAATTGTTTAAATCCTTCAAATCGGACGCTCTGTTATCTCAATAATTGTATTAACATTTTTTTATTTTCTTCCCGTATCTTCGAAACGGTTGAATCTGCCATTGCCAAACACTAATCAGCACGTCTCCCCGTCAATACGAATCGAATGCTTTTAGAAATATTGAAATCGGTTGTTCCTCGTGCACAAAATCGTCCACAAAAATTTGTATCCTAACACACACATACACATACATCAATTTTTTTAAGGTATGCCAAAATGTTCAGAAAGCATTGAAACGTAAGTATATATAAACATTTTCATTTTAAATTTTTTTGCGATTACTATAACTTACCCTACGGGAAGTTAAAAATGTCACATTAATATATTGATAGGCGATAAATAAATAGTGATAAAAAGCACAGTTACATTTTTCCTTTATGAGGATGTTATAACGATTTTCAATCGTTTCTATACAGTAATTTATACGATGTTTAGCTAATTTAGTTTAGTTCATCTATATGATATGAAACATTTTATTCAATTCGATATATAGTTCACAAATAAAAGAACCATTGGATTTTCCTTCTAAAATCCACTATAACATCAAAAACTATTTACTCAATGTCTTTCTATAGACATATTGTAATTTATATGGAATTGAATATAGTTAATTTTAAAAACATATAAATAATCTATAATAATCTATAATAGATTCACAATTTTTAACAAATTATATATTCGTGCATTACTATAATTTCTGAATATTAAAACAACAGAAATTGCAGTAATATTCTTTATCACAATTTGAATAAGTTATTGTACCTCATTGTATGTATTGTTAATCGATTTTTAAGAAAATTTTAAATAGCAAGAGTAGTATATAAGTAAGCTATAGTTCACTAATTATCAATGGTCGACATTTTATATCATCAAATGCCAACGTCGATATCTAAATGGCACGTACAACTACTAAATGCACTACTTGTGTCTAATCGCAGACAATCAATAAATGACCGGGTAACGACTTCTCGGACTGGTCACCGCCGCATAGCAGCTCCATTAGAAATATTTTTGGAACAATTCTAATCATGTTGCCGGAGGAGAATAGATAAATCTGATAAATCGAAAAAAGAATCAGCTTGGCTCTAATGACATTACCATTGTATATTTCATTAGTGAATTAGCTTAACAAATTTTATTTTGGTCTTTATCTTACTTCAAGATCATGATACTTTTAGTATTCCCAAAATGTATAATCAGAAAACACAAAATCGGCATTTCAAATATTTTTAAAATACTTTCTTTTCCCTTTCATAATACTTATACTTTCATAGATCTTTTGCTGTCCTTCTTAGATTTCATGTTACTTTTATTTTTGATTGTATACAATGTGTTCATTTATTGATATTAAATATTGACTAGAGATTTGAACTCTAGTTCTCTTCCTGAAGTTTTTGTTTAATCCAGCATTTCGATAAAGTATTTAAATTGACTGGAATGTTTTCAAGAATTTTGTTTCAAGATTTTATGTAATTTCTACATCAGCAAGATGTTTTTTTATGACTAAATAAGTATTACAGATTTGATACAAAACATAGGAAGCCACAAGGCTATATTGGTTCAAATTAAATTATAGTACAACAAGAAGTAGTAATCTATAACACATGTGGGCCGAATCTGCCGTAAAATAGAATAATGTTACGTGGCGTTTTTCATATAAAGTTGTACTACCAGTACACCAAGTACTTCCTACTAAAAACAATCAGCTGTTTCAGATACAAAATCTAACCTAGAAAACGCACAAACCTCAAAAAAGAATCTTAACATAAGTGCATATTTGTAATGTGGAAATTTAGTTTTACCACTGTACTGTAGAGCAACGATCACCAAAACTAGAGTACAATTTAGGTCGAGTTCCACTACAAACGTTAACAATACTACTACTCGTTAACAATAAAAATAATAGAAAATGAAGATGAAAAAAAAGATAATTAATAGGTACGTTCTAAAGATATTCTTTAGACAAAAATAATTGTCTTGGTGAATTTAGTTTTACCGCTGTACTGTTTATAGTACAGCAACGATTAACAAAGCTAGAGTACATGTAGTTTGAGTTCCATAACAAACTGGTGAACGAATAATGATAGATATCACATTATTAAAGATATCTTTAGAAAAAATAATAGTCTTGATTGAATTATTAATCCTGATTAAATAGTTGGAAGTGATATTATTAAGGCTTCTTAGTTCAGAAGTACGTATATTTATTAGCCCGGTCAATTTACGCATTCAAGGTTAAAATTATTTATAATGGGCTGTAACTTATTGTTAGTAAAATTGCTTAAAATACAATTATAAAAGAAAACTCAAAAGTCCTCATTGTTCCGGCGCGCGCTTAAAAAATTGCCACAAGGTCAAAGGTAAAAAATGACTTTCGCGATTTTCAGCTAAATGGTCAGTTTAATCGCAAAATTGCCTGAGACAAAATTGTAGAGCATAGAATTATCTACAAAAATGTATAAATACTTTTTTCAGAGCCACCTTTTAAAGATATATCACTTTGAAAAGTACGTTTACGTCACTCTGAGGTAGTGTGCTTAGCGCGTTTTTTACGTGGTTTTTCCAGTAGGTCTATTTCACGGGTATGTTGTGATTTAGTTTGTTTCGGAACTATTGCAAAATAATATTGTGAATTTGGGCTGGTAAAAATAAAGGCGATAATTATAAAAAATAGAGCTAAATCTATTTGTCTGAGTCATAATTTTCAAATGTTTGTACTTCCTAGTCTTCTTCTCGATCTTCGCCTGACAGTTTTTAGTACAATTTTATAAGCAGAACGCTACGTTACAAAGCCTTGCCATAAAATTGCTCTATTTTACGGCAGAATCGGGGGAATTATGGCAATCATACCGTTATCAGGAATACACTGTCATTTAAGCTATTATTTTACTCCCTACTGAACCGAATGCACATAAATATCTAACTGAAGTCACCAAGAGATATACTTTTCCAAACACATTTTTTTTACACAACGTATTTCAGGAATTTCCAATATAATAATCTCAAAAATAAAAATTTCACTTCTAGAAAACTTAATATTACAACAACAAATTAGAACTCCCAATAATTGAACTCCGAGTGATAAATCTTGAAGTGACACGCTCTATGTCGTCTATGGACGACACTCGTACATACAGGTCGTCAAGCGGATAAATTTGGATTATACTGAAAGTTTTGTAGTATAATCCGATTTAGATAAAGGTTCAGTCGACTAATTTCCTAAAATTTCTTTCGACTCTTTGGCAAATGGTTCATTCGGTCACCTCGTGGACGAAAGAGCTTATCGCACTCTATCTAAGTGGGTTAAACGTATACGGCATTTATATTTGGGCGCGATGCAAAATGATTAACGACGATTGCGTGTGAATTTTGCTTTGGCCGTAGTTGAATTTGCATTTTTTGGACAGAAGAATGAATAAACATTTTAGAAACATGAAAATGAATTAATGTTATATCTTTATTGTTTCACTTTGCCATATAATATTCTATGCTAATATAGGGGCGAAGGAAGAATGGCGACTCTTAATATAAGTGTGTTCCTACTTGATCTCTATGAATAATGCAACGTGGATCATAAATCTTCTATCTTTTTAACAGAAACCGATTTAGAAAAAATCCAGAACCCATTCTTATATATATTACATAGAAACTTTTTATTCATCTTGAACTTATAAATGTACACAAATAAGTATATGTATATATTTTTAAAGTTTACATCATCATTATATGACCCTTGATTATTCTGACACTGCTGTAATCTCAAGCGGAAATTCTCTTGTCAGTGACGGCAAAATTCAATTTAAACGGACTTTTAGTCCGTCCTCCGTTAAAGATTACAAAACGTATTTATCGAAATTGTATTATCAAAAATCTACATATTATTAATATCATTACACATATACTTGCAAATACAGTTAAATCTCAGGATTAGTGAAGTGCTTTCATGAAAACTTATTTATTTATTTCTTAACAGATTCAGGGGTTTCAGGTTCTTTGCAGAAAAGCCAATGACACATTAATATTTTTTTAACAATAATTAAATAGCAATAAAAAATTAAAACAATCTGTAAGCTATTTGAATTACAGTAATAGTACTGGAGTTACCTACATGACGTGATGGAGGTCACCCCAGTGGGCTACTCCATTACAATGCATTTGATCCAAGAGGTGCTTTTTCTTCAATCTTCTAATAATTGATGGTTTTAATATGGGATTAAATGCAGAGTTATTGCGGTTGATAATCTTATCGTGATGAATTCCACTTCAGTTTTTCACTACTTCCTGGACAGTGTCAATTTTCAGATCGTTGTGTATTATTTGGTTACTAATATACCAAAGTGCAATTTGCATACATCTGAGAATGTTTGACTTTTTCCTTTGGATAAATTAAATTAATTCGTGATCTACTGGCGCAGCCCCACAGCTGAACGCCATAAGTCCAGATCGGTTTTATTATTGCTTTATATAGTAGTATTTTGTTTTCTAATAATTATTTAGATTTACCTCCAATTAGCCAAAACAGTGATTTAATTTTTTTGCCATCTGTTTTGTTTTACTGTTTATATGAGTAATCCAATTCAATTTGCTATCTAAATTACCTTTATTGCTCCATTTTCCCCTTATTAATTTAAATGTTATAAGTTGTCTTCATTCATTTTTGTGCACCAATAGTTAGACCAGTTTTCGATTTTACTCAAATGATGTTGCAGTTTGATGCTTGCACGTAATAGATTTTTGTTAGTAGAAATAATTACTATATCATCTGCAAAGGTTCTAATGGTTGTATTTTCGAAAACCGGAATGTCTTTTGAAATATAATGATAAGGGCCCCAGAGCGCTGGCCTGTGGAACGCCTACTTCAAAAGCATGAAAATCAGAAAAATCGGTACTAATTTTATTAATACTTCTGAAATAAAATATGTTTCAGAAACTTAGATTTTTAATAAGCATTTTACAATGATAAAAAACTTATCAATTACTATTAATCCAAGTTAAATAGATCCTGAATGATCCTGTTATTTATAAACTTTAATTATTTATTTAAACATTAAGGTTCAGGAACTGTTTAACTGCCCGTAGGGTAAGTTTTACAGTAATCGTAAAAAATCTAAAGTGAAATTTTTTATATATCTTCACATTTCGATGGTTTCTAAACATTTTGGCATACCTTAGGAAAAGCCGTCTCGAAGATAAGGGGCAAAAATGGCAATAATGGTATTTTAGTTTTTGAGAGAACGGAGCATCCGATTTTAATAATTCAAAAAACATTTTACTTGTATTGACGAAACAACTGGTGAAATTTTTGGAAGGGCAGCGTTTCCGGCGATCCAATAAAAAAAAGCAAAAACAATGCAATTTGGCGGTCTAGAATTACCATTAGAAATATGCACATCATATTATAAGATATGTTATAGAGATTATAATAAGTACTTTAGTGTACATTTCTATGGGTTTCGTACCAATGTTTTTGTATACATTAAATTACGACGCGGCGCTTACGTGTTTCTATATGCAGCGTGATTGCTTTAAAAAAATTCAAAATTTGCAAAAAATTGTGTAATATAAAATGAAATCAAAAATCAAAATTCAAAAAAAGGCAATTTTTTTTTCAAAAATTCAATACTTCTCAAAAATCTAATTTTTCAAAATTTTGAAAATTTTTTAATTTTTTTTTAGTTTTAGTTTTAGTTTTTGGTACGGGAAGTTCCAACAATTTGCCTTATGGCACGATGCCATGCACCACTAGTTCAGTGTTAATGATATAATTTCTGAACGAATTTTAGAATTACTAGAAATTCTTCCTGATCAATTTGATAAGCGATATATTTACCTGCTTTGGAAATGTATCGCTATTAATACAAAGCATCATTTCTAAAAAAATTCTTTAATTTGCAAAGTAATTTACGAATTTCTGAAGCATCCTATGTAGCACCTTGAGCTACAGCTGAAAGCAAAGGCGAGTTCTCGGATTGGTTCGGGCGTGTAACTATGTGCGCTCACCTAATAAATAATGCATGTTCGCATATGACAAACGTTTTACCGTTACTAAGTCTTATCACTGAATTAATATTGACTTCGCTGCGGCAGCCTTCTATGTTGTTCTGCTCAAATATTCATTGAACAGGGAACGGCCACAACAGCAAGCAAATGCATATATGTAATATAAATATATATTGCAAGTAGTTTCCAGCAAAATGAAAATTTCAACATATGCAGATTTTACCTCAAAACAAATTACTATATTTTCAGTCGAAATCTATTTTTGATGACCATTTGTAAGATCAGCCATTTATGTTGGATATAATTCTATGAGCTAAATTTGAATAGGTACTTTTGTACAGTACAAAAAGGTGCAGTATAAAAATATGGCTTTTCACCACTGCTCGGTCATAATTAAAATCTTCTATTCAGTATTGATTTTATAAGCTGGTTATGAAATATACAAATAACTGTAAATTAGTAGGAACGCGTAAGGTAGGAAAACTGTGAAAATACTGAAGTCTCATTGATGATATTAAGAAAATTAATTAGTTTGAGTTTTACTTAAGGCAAATCTTGAAAATTTTGATATAATGACACGGTGCTCAAAGTATAATAAAATGGAAGCTCTATGTTAATATGTCTATATAAAAGGGAATAATTTTAGGGGCAATTAATACATACCCATTTTTTGTTGGTCGCACGTTAAATCAAACTGGTTTAAAAATCCAAAAATATAAAGAATTCTAAATTTTCCACAACCTCGTGGTTAGAGATTGGTTTTGCAACCATAGGTTCTTGGTTCGAAACCCATCTCGACCAGCTTTATATCAAGCGAAGTTATCTTAGATTTTCACTTGAGATTATAGATATTAAACATGATATAAAGTGAAAATAGCATTTCGGGGCTTATATATCATAGCAGTATTAGGATGAATAATCTAATAATCTTTTCAGATAGAGTTTTGTCAACCACTAGGTTGCCTTCTAATAACAATAGGTTAATGAATCATACAACAGCTCACAAATAAATCATATCAAATCATATCAAAATTTTTTGAATGCTGTTTAACAAAAAGGAAAATCTTGACTTACATAAATTCATACTACGCACATTTACACACTTGAAGCGCAATGAACACACATGAAGGTTTGTAATCCAAATATTGAAAATGCGTTTAACGATTGAAAACTTACTCAAGTACGTGTTGTAATTTGATTATTTCCTTGTTCCAATAATGCCAAAAGTCTAATTAAAAATGTTGATACTAATAATTATATTTTTTATAAACTACATCCCACATTTGGGTAAGATGGCTTAAATCAGTGACCTTCAGTTGCCAATATATGAAACCAGCGCCATCATTTATTCCGATGTATTTTCCCTGTCTGCCCGTCGGATTTCATAACTTGTATTCCAATTTGCATGCATGTGTGCGCCTCCACCTGTTCGTAATTGAAGTCATTAGGCAGTACTCTCTATGAATACAACTCCCATACACTATGCTAGAGTTCAAGGTCTTTATCGACCGCTAGATTATTAATAATTTAACGTTATCATATCACCAGTTGATTTATCAATTCTGAACTTGGACTTGCGCGTGTCTTTTTTGTTTTTAATTAGTTTCCAATACATAAAAAAACATGCGTGCGTGGGCTGATGAAGCCAATATTGAAGTTAAGGAGGAAAACACATCAATGGGGAGGTGATAGGAAAGCACGAAAGCACATTAATATAAATTGAAGCTCGGATTTTGGACATTTGTCCCTGAAAGCCAAAAACCCATTATCTTCGATTTCAGAACCCATTTGATATATGAAATTTCAGACTTTGTAAAGCACAATGTATATTGCGTTAAACTTATAACTAATATGAACATACTGCAAGCCTTAGTTTATCATCGAGATTTTTTAGGAAAAGATTTGATTAGTGGTAACTAATCATTGTAATTGCATAGGTATATTAGAACAAGAGGTCAATCATAAAACATTTGAAAGGGTGCAATATTTCAAAAATTTGTAATCAAGTCATATTTCTAAAAAGATTAAATACAATAATATGTATTATATGTAAAATATTGTAATTTATAGGGAATAATAATGTTAATTTCTAGAAATAGTTAGTTTAAACACTATTGTTCCAAGTCAATATGTGTATCAAACTACATGCAAGAATAATATATTATGACATTTAAAGTATTTACATATTTAGACTGTCGATTAGAGATTATACTTTTTGAATCAAATAGAGCGCATAAAATTATAAACACTTTTTGATAAAAAATGTTCGTAACAGTTTTGATTTCTTTTGAAAATCTAAACGTCCAAACAGCTGATTTGTTAAGAACTGAGAAGATTCATTACGACAATTCAATAATAAAAAAAATTATATACGTTTGCTCATCCTATACTCATTTAATTTTACTAATATTGAACAGCTCTCGCACCATGTGATTTTGGCTTAATAGATTAATTATATTTGTTTTAATTACCAATGACCGAATACTAAAGCCTTTTTGTTATATATAACAAAAGTTAGAAGTAATTAATTTCTAGTCTCATTTGTACAAGACTATTATTATTTCTATTATAATGCAGGATCAAATACGAGGTGTGTTCAAAAAGTACCCGGAATTACTAATAATTAAATTTCGCGGGTCTGGAGTGTCTGATTGTCAAAATTTTTTTTTTATTGTGTTGGTATACATGCCCCTAAAGTATGATGAAATTTTCAGCTATATTCACTGTTTACTTTGTCTGTGGTAGTCGCTAAGGTTCGACGTGTTTTTCTGAGCTCGGCGATTTTTACAATGGAAGAATTGAAAAGTCAAAGAATTTGTATTAAATTTTGCGTAAAAAATGAAATAAAGTGTTGCAAAGTGCAAAAATTCACCAGATATGGCTCCGTGTGACTTTTTCCTATTCCCAAAGTTGAAGAGACCCATGAAAGGACGGCGGTTTTCCTCGATTGAAGAAAATCGCTGAGAGTGCTCAAGGACATATCAAAAAGTGAATATCAAGGGTGCTTCGAAAATTGGAAAAAACGCTGGCATAAGTGTATTATATCTGGGGGGACTACTTTGAAGGGGACCACATTAATGTAGACGAATAAATATTTTTTTGAAAAAACGAAAATTCCGGGTACTTTTTGAACAGACCTCGTATATTTTGTTCTACTTTGTTGTCGAGTAATGGATGTTATTAATACATATTAATTTGCACATTATAAATACAATTTTACAAGGGCTTTCAAATTAATTCTTCTATATAAATAAATACATATGTATATGTATATATATATATATATATATATATATATAATGATCGTGAATGAATAATAATATTTTGATTTTTAAATGAGGTCATATAATATTTTTTGCACACTTGCAGTTTATATGCATACTTGCATTTCGAAGAATTGAAAAAATCTGTGTCCTAAACTTCGATATAGTACCATTTACAGCAATTTTATTTTTTACTATTTTTAACTTCCCGTGAGGTAAGTTATTGTAATCGTCCAAAAATCGAAATTGAAATATTTTGCATTTCTCAACGTTTTGAAGGTTTCTGAACATTTTGGCATACCTCAGAAAAAATGGATGTGTGTGTGTGTGCTTTGTGTGTCCGCATTTTTCCGTTCACGTTTTCGGGCACACGGATCAACCGATTTGAATGGTTCAAAAAACATTCGATTCCTATTAATAGGGAGATGTGCTGATTAGTTTTTGACAAAGGCAGGTCCAGCAGCTACGGAGATAAAGAGCAAAGAGTGCAGAAAATAGAAATCGAGATCTAAAAAACATTCAATTAGTAATGATTGGGAGAAGTGGTTATTAGTTTTTGGCAAAGGCAGGCCCAGCCATTTCGAAGATACTGAGCTAAATATGCAAAAAATGTCAGTTTTTGAGAACTAAGCGTCCGATTTAAATGATTCAAAGAACTTACTGCTTGTTTTAACAAAATAATTGATTTTGTAATAATAAGGTACGATGCCATACACCCCACTAGTTTTCATTTGAATTAAAAGCCTGAATTCAATTGCTTATACATATTTTATGTTTTTTCCATATATGCTATATATATATTATATATATATATATATATATATATATATATATATATATATAAATATATATATATTGTACGTGCCGCTTTTAGTGCAAACATTTACACCCAAGTAGTAGAAAAGAGTGGAAAAATACGTAGTTGTTATATATGGAAGAAAAACAGCGAATTCGAAACGAATCTGTATATAGAACTCAATGCTAATTATTATTAACATATAACCCTAAATTTTTCAACCTTAAACCTTTATTTTTGTAAAATTTTATCAGTTTGTGAAACTATGTTGCACTATGAAATTAAACATTTAATTTTTCTCTTACAGTTAGATTTTTTTACTTGACATGCGAAACGGGCTAAACATAAAAATGTGACAATATCGTTAACAATCCTATACATATAGCCGCCATCGATTAAAAAAACGGTTTTGCAAAAAATAATTCTCCAGAATTTACTCGAAAGCACATTTCTTGGTGAAATAAAGTAACCAACCATCTCATGTTTGGAGAAACATACGATTAATGATACAATCGCACACTGTGTGCTTTACCAGTAGTGATTTATTGCTAAGCGAATATTTTAATATAAAATTACGTATGAGTTTAGCCTTTTTTTAAATAAATATTTTATTTGCTGTTTTTATATATTTGACTAAACACGAGTATTTTTAAATTCAGAAATACGGTCTATCTATCGCATTTATTTATAGAAATGTTAGACATGCATCATTTTACATTGTTTAATTCACAAAATCTATCTTAAATATTCGAGATGGGGTAACTTTTACCGAAATTGCTTTATCGTAAGAAGGTAAGTGTTTTATAACAAAGTGACGTCGTTATAGGTAATTAGTTTTCATGCAAAAATGAAAGCTTTCTGAAAAAAAACTAAGAATAGAACGATTTGGAAACAATATCCTGGTAGAGTAATCATGAGCTTTTCTTTGAAAATAGAATAAATGTAGTTTGTACATGATTCATTTTAAATTTGTGAGAAGAAATTGAGTATAAGGAAAATATTGTGTGTGTAGTATGTGTACAGCATATTTTGGCCTGCAACGATTCGTATTCGATTGGTTTTTAGTTTCTGATATACAGAAGGGCTGTTTTCCTTTGGAATAAAAAATGAGCATGTTCACAAAATCATACGAAATTGTCATTTTTTATAGCTGACTTTTTTGCTTCACTAAATTATGGGTTTTATACCAATAAATGGCAATTTGAAAAATACTTATACTAATAGATATACTAGTAAATATTTCAACTAATCGTGAAACTTTATATTT
>NW_020538040.1:102901060-102927188 GCF_003426905.1 Ctenocephalides felis
TTACAGATACTATTTATCAATTTTGTGATTACAATATTTTTTAACTTCCCGTGGGGTAAGTTATAGTAATCGCAAAAAAATCGAAAATGAAAATTTTTATTTATCTTTACGTTTCATACGTTTCTAAATATTTGGCTACCTTAGAGAAAAATGGATGTATGTGTGTGCGTGCGTGGTTGCGGATACAAATTTTCGTCGACGATTTCGGGAGACGTGCTGATTAGTTTTCGCGAAGGCGGAAAGTCTAGCCGTTCCGAAGATACGGGGCAAAAAGTGCTAAAAATTGTAACTCAGTTTTTAAGAGAACGGAGCGTCCGATTTTAATAATTCAAGAAACATTTTACTTGTATTGACAAAATGAAGAATTGGTCAAATTTCCATGAAGGCAATTCTAGCGGTTTCGGAGATCTAATAAAAAAAGGGAAAAAAAAAGTCATTAAGCGGTCAAAAAGATCATTAGACATATGCACATCAAATTATCAGATATTTTCTAGAGATTTTAACAATAAGTATAAATTTTGTTTACATTTCTATCGGTTCCGTAGCAACGTTTATCCGTTAGACGGCGACGCTGCGCTTACGCGCTTTGACATTTCGTCTCTTTTTATTTTCTTCACTGATTGTGAGTGTATCGTGTCCTGATGATGGAGTAAACAAAATGATGGTTATATACAAAATATTCTTATCGCGAATACTAACATCTTTAGTTTAACATTAGTGTTGCCAAGCCAATATCTTTATATTTTCCTTGTAACTGAATACATATATATTCATTATTTGTCTTTAATTATAGCTTTGTGAGTAAATTTTAATATTAGTTTATCATGAAAGAGTAAGTCATCGCATTTTTTAATGAGATGGATTATTGAAAACTCTGAAACTCAGAATTGTGATTATGGTGCTCTTCATGTCGTTTCGTCCATATATGTCATTTTGTCCGCATCTTCCCTAATATTTTTCAAGTTAAAAAATGCTATTTTCTACGAACCTATTATCAAAATCTTTTTTGAATATCTTAATTGATCGACATCAATTATACGAAAGCTTATTATATGAAAATGCTCATTTGAGAGTGATCGACGATACAGTTATGTACCGCATGTACTAAATTATTTTATAACACATTTAATGATGTCATAAAATATTGTAAACCTTGATGTTTAGGAACATATATGATATTTTAATCAGTTAATTCGCAATTATGCGCTGGAACTACATGTCGCAAATGTTTATCGAGTAATTTATGATAGTTGTAATGTGAAATCAGTTGTAAATTCGGATAATTAATATGTATCTATTTGTGATGTGCTGAGTCAATTATTTAAAGGAATTTAACAGATTAAATACCTTTTAATTTATAGTCATATTAATAATATAAACTACATATTTAAGATATATTTACAATTATAACTATACACTATAATTATTTGCAGTAAAATGAGACGTTTGTAATAAATAAAGTGTGTTCAAATAATATTACTAATATTTGCTAAATATTGACTGCAACTAAACATTTCTACGGGCTGAACGATACTATAAATTTAGCTTTAGTAGGAGAAGTTTGTTCTTTCTAGAAAAATCTGACTTGCTAATTTTGTTTTCTCGATGCTCCAAGTTATTCTGAATCGCTTGAGACCAAAATAGGAAAAGTACGTATGTGTGCGTGAGTCGGTTATTGTTTTCCAAAACGGATGAACTAATATCAATAATTTAAAAACTTTTCAATAAAACTCAAATGGCTGAGACGTTTCTTTAGAATTTGCAGAAAAATATCAATTAGAAATTGTCAATTACTAACACCCAATTTAACGAAAACGTGTTTTATGTTAAGAGTTCTTAAATCTAAGGTTAGTTTAAATTGTCTTCTCTCAATTTGCTATTCCAATTTTTACTCACACATCGCTTATGGAATCCAATTTTGGGGGTTCTCTCCATCTCTTAACCGCATTTTCAAACTTCAAAAAAGAGCTTTGAGAATAATTTTTTCTATTAGTTCTTTATCTTCTTGTAAAACCATTTTTCGTGAACATAGTATCCTTACCGTTCCCAGTATATTTTTGCTCATTACTTTATCGTTTATAAAAAATAATCCCGAACGTTTCAGTTTGTCTTCAATGTCGAATTCTCATTACAAGACAAGAAACTTAACTATTAAGGCACCAGTATTTAAACTTGCAACGTCTTTTAACTCAATTGACGGATTTGGAATTCAACTTTTTAACTTACTACCACTTCACATACGAAAACTAAATAATCATAAATTCCACAATACTATAGTAAAATTCTTAAAAGCTCAATATTTCTATGATATTTCAGAATTTGTTAAGTTTGATATTAAAGAATACTTTGCTAACCAATGATAATATAGTAATCATCTGCCTCTCATTCATGCCATTTTTTCCCTAAATATTATTATTTAATAAATTTTACTAACCCTTTCTATATAAAATATCTTTTATTCAAATTCATTTATTAGTATATTTTCAAACGCCTGGACGATCATGATGTGCAGGCCTGCCAAGCCGTCGTTTTCGTACTTTAATCTATGCTAAGAATCAACAATACAAAAATTTTTGGCGTTACAGGAACACCGTTGTTCAACAGGTTCACTGGCTTTTGGTCCAATATATATAAACCAATTGTATATACCCAAAAAAAAAAAACTAATTGTATGTACCTATATAACTAAATGCTGAGAACTGCTCATTTAAAAATGAGTGCTGAATATACGTCAATTTTTGAAAGATTTAGTGAAAGATTTCATCGTCCAACAATGTCTTCTAGGTATAAAAACGTCATCTCAAAGTCAATGAAATGGCAGTGAAGAACGCCATTTAGGAATACGAAAGTTATCTACAGTAAATAAACAATATTATTTGGAAAATATGCGACATTTTATTGAGACCGTGTATAGGAAACGCCACAGTTTGTAAAAAGAAAATTAATGGATCTTGTACCAAGGTAAAGCACTGTTGCACAAAACTCATATTGTACCGCTTTTTTGGCCAAAAACTTGAGAATATCATAGCACAACCACCGTAATTACCAGATCTATCCTCTTGTAAATTATTTTGTTTCGTAAAACTTAAATTACCACACATCAAAAACCGCTTTAAGTCAATGCATGTCACTAGAAAAAAATCATCAAAAGAGCTGAAGACGATTTCTATAAAGGCTTTTGAAAATGTTTGTTGACAATTGGAATATTTGTTACAATTGTTGGCGTATGTTTATTACTTCGATTATTAAGGCTTATTTTAATGGCGAAAAAAAAATTTAATGATTGAGCAATTATTTGGCTTTTCATAAAACAATTTACTATACTTCGTTGACAGCTTGAATGTATATCCGAGCAATCGGATCAAATTCAACTCGAACAAATTCAAATCGAAAATAAAAAATTATATTTTAATATGGAAGAATTAAGGTTACTTCAAAAAGAGGTTGAAGAAAGAATTCTTCATCTCTTGGCAGATCGCGCCGCGAAACACGACAAGAATGAGGCGAATTTTGAAAAATGTGCAGCGGAATGCCAAAACAGTATGGATAAATGCGATACAGTATTTGAAGAGTGCAATAAACTAGTAGGGTCAATCCGCAAAAATCAACCAAAATTAGAATCTGAAATTACGAACCAGTTAGAGCGGATGAGACTGCTGAAAGAAGAACTTACGCTCAAGCTGGATCAGCTAATGGAGGCCAAGGAACTCCTTTTTAAAACCCTTTAACATCACTAAAATGAATAAAAATAAGGTGAAGCATCGATTAAATTAAGATAATTAGCCGCTGCGTTCTTATAAATAAATAAAAATTGCTCGTCGCAACCTAGTGCAGTAACAAAACATAAATGCAATATTTGTATTACAATTTAGATTTTGTTCCGAATCTACAAGAACCTTTTAAGAATTTTTTTTAGAAAATTGTAAAAATTTTTTATATATATATATATATATATATATATGAGTGAGTTCTTGAGGGCGATACATCAAACAAAGAAAAGCCAAAGATTTATAAAATAATCTTTATTTCCAAACGTTTCGACATTCAATTTAATGTCATCATCAGTGGATATTACGTTGGTTAGTTACATATAGAGAAGTGTACACAGCACTAGAGATTTGGCACTAACATTTATACAACTAACTTGTCAGCACTATGCATTTTTTTATATAATTTTTTTGTATGATGTAAACAGAAAAATGATAGTTTTATTGAACAAAAATGTAAGTAGAATTATGTAATTTCTGCCACGACTTCTGTACTTTGCTAGTACCGAGGCATGTATCATACATGCCTCGGTACTAGCAAAGTACAGAAGTCGTGGCAGAAATTACATAATTCTACTTACATTTTTGTTCAATAAAACTATCATTTTTCTGTTTACATCATACAAAAAAATTATATAAAAAATGCATAGTGCTGACAAGTTAGTTGTATAAATGTTAGTGCCAAATCTCTAGTGCTGTGTACACTTCTCTATATGTAACTAACCAACGTAATATCCACTGATGATGACATTAAATTGAATGTCGAAACGTTTGGAAATAAAGATTATTTTATAAATCTTTGGCTTTTCTTTGTTTGATGTATCGCCCTCAAGAACTCACTCATATATTTCAACATCAAAATTAACTACTAAATCATATATATATATATATATATATTTCAATGCATTCCGTCTGTTTCTGATTCTCTGTTTAATATTTTTTTATAATAGATATTTGTATCATCAACATACTTCACTATTTTTAAATGATTTATATTGCTTGAAAATTTATCTGTACTTAGTAGTTACTGATGATAAAGAAAACAATTATTAATCATTCCTGAGATATAATCAGTTAGAGAAAAATGAACTAAAAGTGCGTAGAAGTGCGCTGCATTGTGCCTTATACACAGTTAGGATTTTCAAACTGAATGAACATTAATTAATAAGTAGCACTATTTTAATAAGTAATAATACTGTTAAATTTTCAGGTAAATCAAGATAACATGCTAAAAATAATTGAATCTAAACCGAAACGGAAAACCCAGTCACAACACAAGTTATTGTATTTTTAGGATTCAAACTAAACCGAAATGACTTTTAACCTGAAGCAAACATTACAACATAATAGAATTCATTCTCCTAACTTAACATGCGGTATATATCAAAAACAAAAATACCTTTCCCATATTTTTCATCCAAATTTCCGAAGTTAATTATCGGATTGCCCAGAGCCGAACACGGGTATAAATAATTATAATACAATAAAACTTCAATTATAAAAATAAATATGATCGTTATAAATATACATGTATTGAAATTGTAACAAGTAAAATGTGATCATATGAATAAATTATGGAAAAATAATGACCAAAGTCATATCTGCAATATTATTAATACAACACATACTAACTAAAGAAATACAAAAATAATCAATATTGTCATGACATACTGTTATATATAATATACTGATATATATAATGATAACGATCACAATCAAATTGATACATTTTCTTATCATAACATAGTTGAACATATTAATTTATAATTTCTAGCAATTTTCAATTATAATTTATTGACTCAATATTTAAATTTAAATTATTGAAATAATTGGTATAGATTGTTTTAGTCATTTTTCTACACGTTTTACACGTTTTTCTTAAAACTAATTTTCTTTACGATACCCACGATTTTTCAACTTATAACTACTGGACCGATTTACTTAAAATTTTTACAATCTTCTTTGTAGATATGTCATCAGTATGAACTACACTAAAAAATTAGAAAATATAAAAAAATGTGCAATATTTTTCAATTTGTTTCTAGTTTATACGAATGCGACATTTTTCTAGATCAATTTTTTTTTAACTTCCCTTAGGGCAAGTTATAGTAATCGCAAAAAAAAGAAAATGAAAATTTTTATATATCTTTATTTTTGAAAGGTTTCTGAATATTGTGGCATACCTTAGAAAAATGGATGTATGTGTTTGTGTGTATGTGTGTGTGTGAGTGTGTGCGTGTGTGCGTGTGTGTGTGCGGATACAAATTTTTGTCGACGATTTCGGGAACACCGATCAACCGATCTGAATAATTAAAAAAAACAGTCGATTCGTATTGATAAGGAGACGTGCCGATTAGTTTTTGGCAAAGGCAGGTCTAGCCGTTCCAAAGATGCGGGGTAAAAAGTGCTAAAGACGGTAACTTTGTTTTTAAGAGAACGGAGCGTCCGATTTTAATAATTTAAAAAAAACATTTTTCTTGTATTGACGCAATGAAAAATTGGTAAAATTTTGGGGACGGCAGGTCTAGCGGTTATGGACTCCCAATAAAAGTAAGTTGGAAAATTGCCATTTGGCGGTCAAAAATGTTTATTGGCCATATATTCATTAAATTATCAGTTATTTTGTAGAGATTTCAACAATGTGTACCCATTTTGCGTAAACTTTTTTGGGTTCCGTACCAAGATTTTCAGTTTTAAAATTCATGTATATGGTTCAAACAAATGTCCTCAACATCTTCGACAGTATGGAATAAATGATTTGAATCATTTAAAAAATATTTGATTCGTATTGATAAGGAAACGCGCTGATTAGATTTTAGCGAAAGCAGGTCTAGCCGTTCCGAAGATACGGGGCAAAAAGTGCCAAAAACGGTAACTCAATTTTTAAGAGAACGAAGCGTTCGATTTTAATAATTCAAAAAACATTTTACTTGTATTGACGAAATGAATAACTGGTAAAATTTTTGGGACGGCAGGTCCAGCGCTTATGGACTCTCAATAAAAATAATTTAAAAAAATGTCATTTGGAGGTCAAAAATGTTATTGGACATATATACATCAAATTATCAGATAATTTATAGAGATTTTAATATTGTGCACATATTTTGTGTAAACTTTTCTGGGTTCCGTACCAAGATTTTTAATTTTGAAGTTTTTTTATATGGTTCAAACAAATGTTCTCGACATTTTCGACAGTATAGAATAACCGATTTGTATGATTACAAAATCATTCGGTTCGTAACGATTGCAAGGCGTTTTTGCAAAAGGCAATTTTGCCGTTTCGGAGGTATGAAGCGTAAAGGGTGTAAAAACGTTTATGCAGTTTTTGAGAGAACGGATTATGCTATTAGATTAATTGAAACAACATTCTGCTTGAGTAGATGGTGTGCAAAAAATGCATTTATAAAAAATTTAGTGATCTTGAAAATTTAAAAAAAATCAAAATTTTCAAAAAAAATTCAAAGTTTCAAAAAATTCAAATATTCGAAATTTTTCATGTTTTTCAAAAAAAAAACTAAATTTCGAAAAATTAAAAAAAAAGAATTCTTACAAAAATTTGAGAGTTTTTCGAAAATTAAAAAAAAAATCGAATATTTTCAAAAATTTCCAAATTCTCAAAATATTTAAAAAGCGTTTTTTAGATGCCAATAAAATTTAAACTTCGGAAAATATTTCAAAATTAAGTAAAAATTTCAAAATTGTGAAAAAAAAATCTAAATTATCAAAAAAATCTAATTTAAAAAAAAAAGGACTCTTGTAAACGTACACATAAGTTGTTCATAAAATACGCTCATCAGCCAATTTAAAAAGCACGTATTAATTTACAGTATGTATTTATAATAAATAATCTATTTGAAGATCTTCAAATCAATTATTATTTTTTCATTCCTCGAACGATTAATTACGGTACGGGAAGTTCGAGCAATTTGCCTTAAGGCACGATGCCATGCGCCCCACTAGTTCAACTTTACAATCAACCACAACAGCTACGTTTGCTGACGACATAGCAGTTCTTTCGACACACATGCTGATGCATCTAACGATACGCTAATTTTAAAGGCATCTGAATGTTATAGAGGATTGGACAAAAAATGGAGAATAAAGATAAATGGGAGCAAGTCTAATCATATAACATTTACAGTGATCAAGACAACATGCCCAGGACTACATTTTTATGCCCAAACAATTCCAAGCACTGAATGTGTCAAATACCTAGATCGCAAGCTGACGTGGAAGGACCATATTCGAGCAAAATTAAATACTATAAAAATTCGAACCGCTGAGCTATACTGGCTACTGGGGCGCAAGTCAATTCTATCTATTGACAATAAACTTCTGATTTACAAGGTAGTAATAAAAACAATATGGACTTATGGCATAGAATTGTGGGGCTGTGCGAGCAAATCTAACATAGTGCTAATGCAACGTGCCCAATAGAAACTATTAAGACAGATTACAGATGCTCCGTGGTTTGTTAGCAATAAAACCTTACACGACGGTCTTCATATTTAATTTATAAACAGTATTATACAAATCAACAGTGTCGAACATTTTCATAAACAGGAACATCATACAAACTCCATAGTCACTCAGCTTCTTGAGACACCAACTTCAAGAATACTGAAGAAGAAGCTGCCCAAAGATAATATGGTATGGAGGATCCTTTGATCTATTATATTTTGATTTGAACAGAATAGTAGAATCACTTATTGAAGTGATTCTTTAAATATCAATGTAATATTAATCAGATAAATTTATATGTGTGTTTGAAAGTGTATTTGTATGAGTAAATGACATAATCCAAATGGCTCATAGAATTGTCATGTATTATGATTGCTATTAAATATAAAATTTAAAAAAAATGTACATTTTTGACGGAAATAATTGGCAAAGAATGTGAGAAAGCCGAATAAAGTATATTATTTACGCCTATGGCATTCTGTATAAATATTTGATTCTATTTGTTTTTTTCTTACAATTTTTCTTTCAGAAATTATATAAAACTAAATGTAGATGAAAGTTCATGTAAATTTCTTTGTTATAAACACAAAATCCATTATTATTTGCATTAAATAAGAGCATAGATAACTTTTTAATAGCAGCTTATTTTGACCGCGCGCGGTTGGTATAGGTATACACGAATTGCCGGTAGGTTAAGTGTTAAATGTTAATTCGAACATTGGTCTACCTGGAAACACTGGAATACTGTCTTTAAAAACGATGTTTTAAAAGACTTTTTATTTCAAATCAGATTCAGATACATTATATAAACATTATGACTTACAAACTATGTACATCTATCATAATGATAACAATACATTAAATTAAATTATGTTTGTAAATTCTATACACATTATACTTATATACATTAAAGATTTCAAAATAGACTAAATTTAAATTTAAATTTTGGTAAAAAATGTCAACAAAAAAAAACCAACTCATTGTAATATTAAGGACAAACACGAACACAAAAGTTAATAAATAACTATGTCACAATAATAAAATAAAAACAATATTTCTTTCATAGCTAACTAAGTAATATTAATTATTTCTTTGACTATTATCTATTGAGTTATTAATGGAGGAAGGTATTTTGTATTTGCAGTAGCATGGCCTGTAAGTATTTATGCATCCAATGTTATTTATGGTAGGGTTCTGATTAGTTAAACATGTAGTATAGTACTTTTTTGAAATACCGTCAATGTAGGTTTTTATGTATGGTATATTTGTGGCTTCATGAAGAAATGTAGTATTTATATAATGTTTTGTACTTGGGTTTCTTGATTGTCCTATAATCATCCTTGCAGCAGTATTTTGTAGTTTTTGTAACTTGTCTAGATTCTGGTTATTTGTCATACACCAGATTGGGCATCCATATGTTAAGATTGGTCTTATCATAGTCAGGTATAACGTTCTTTTATTTTCTACATTAAGACAGCTTCTGAATTTCATTAATGGGTATAGCATGTACAAAATCTTTTTAGCTTGGTTAATTTTATTTTTTATGTGTACATTGAAATTAAATTTTCTGTCCAACGACAGTCCCAAGTATTTAACTTCATTATTCCATGGTATTACAATATCATGCATTTGAAGTGTTAGCGATGGTATTGGATTTTTTCGTCTTTTGGTAAAGAAAATTGATTCAGTTTTGTCATAGTTTATTTTAATTTTCCATTTATGTGCATATTTTAAAATTTTATCCAGTTGATTTTGGAGCCGCATAATAATTGAATTTTCAGATATACCTGAAGAAAAAATTGCGATATCATCCGCAAACATTAATAGTTTGATGTCATTATTATTTGGAATATCAGAGACAAAGATAGTATATAATATAGGACCCAGTATACTACCTTGTGGTACCCCTGCAGTTACATGTCTATTGGTAGATTTATTGTTATATAAACTAACATAAAACATTCTATTGCAGAGATAACTCTTAATAATATTGATTAGATAATTTGGAAACTTCAATTGTATCATTTTGAATAACAGACCACTAATCCATACTGTATCGAATGCCTTTTCTATGTCCAGCATTACCATTGCACTATTTCTCCTTTGATTGAATTTGAGAATAGTTTCTTCAGTAATTATTGATAACGGATGGAGAGTAGAATGTTTTTCTCTAAACCCATATTGAAAATTTGGTATTATTTTATTTTCCAATAAAAACTTATTAATTCTAATGTGAATTACCTTCTCAACTATTTTACTTAAGTGGCTTAGCAGGCTAATCGGCCTGTAGCTGGTGGGTAGATCACTGTCCTTGTTGGGTTTCTTTACAGGTATGACATTAGAAATTTTCCATATGGATGGAAAATAGTTAAGTTGTAATATACTATTTACTATTTTCGTTATTAGGATTATAGTTTTCTTGCCTACATTTTTAAGTACAATATTTGGTATACCATCCGGGCCTGGAGCGCTTTTATTTTTTCTTCGTTGAATAATATTTTTAATTTCTTTTGGCGTAGTATATTTAATTATGAGGTGATCTTGAGGGTTTAAAAGTGTTGAGTTTATTTTTGCATTGACATAATCTGTAAATTCAGAATTTCCCAGTCCATCATTTTGTTTATGAATTTTTTCAAAGACGTCAGCAAAGATATTCGCCTTGTCTTCATTATTTGATATGTAATTAGAGTTTAGTTTCAGACAGGGAATGCTTTCTTGTTTTTTGGTAAATTTTTTAGCAAGATACCATACATTGTTTGGATTAACATTAATATTATTAAGCTTGGCATTCCACATTTTATTTTTGTGTTCATTAATTTTAATTGAAATATCTTTGATTAATTTATTCAACAACATTTTAACAGCAGGATTACCTGTTTTTTGCCACATTTTTCTAATTTTATTCTTATATTTAATTTTTTCGAGTATATAGGTAGGTATTGATAAGTAGTTATTCTTATCAATACGATCGGGAAGTTTGTCATATGTTATGTTATTTACTTTAGGAATTGATAGTTCCATTGAGTTTTGAATTATTGTTGTAAATGTTTGGACCGCTATATCTATTTCAGGTATTGAATCAATGTGTTGTTTAATGCTTATTTTTTCGTTCATATTATGTCTGAATAATTCCCAGTTGGCTTTTCTGAAGTCAAATTTCGTATTATTTTCACTATTAATTTCAATTTCATGCAATGGAATGGATATGATAACGGGGTTGTGATCGGAATTGGTTTCAGATATTGTATATGGTAAATAATGTGTATGGATATTTTTTGTTAATGATAGATCAATATTGGAAGGAGTTTGCAAACTATTAATAGGATATCTAGTTGGAGAAGAAGTATAATGTAATGTGATGTCATTTGAGTTTTGTACAAGAAAATTATAAAGACGTCTTCCGTTAGTATTATTATTAATACAATTCCAGAACTCATGTCGTGAATTGAAGTCACCAGCAATCAATATTTTAGTATTTAAATTGAGTATATTAGTTAAATCTAGTATTTCTAATTTATTACATTGGATATAAATGGAACAGAATGTTGTTAATTCATTGTTAATGTTGATATTTATTGCTATCGCTTCAGCTGATTTTAAGTTTGGAATTTGTATCTGTTTATATTTAATATTATATTTAATTGCCATGCACATACCTCTTTTACCAGATTCTGTGATATCACATCTAATTATGTTGTATCCAGGTATATATATTTTATTATTAGTTTTCAGTAAAGTTTCTGATATGAATACAAGATGTATATCATTATTTCTTAGTATATGGTTTAGTTCTACTAAATTTTTTGTAATGCCATTTGCATTCCAATACATAATATTAAATTTAGATTCATTTATATACATAATGAAATGAAACATTGAAATACTAAACTTTGTTTTTCTTTAACCGTTGTTGTTTTTTTAATGTCATTTGCTAATTTCAGTAAGGTTTGAAGTGTATATTTAACAGTAGGATCTGAAAATAATTCTTTTAAGTCCTTAAGTGTATCAAACATGTTACTCGTCGGGAATTCGTCTGTGTTTGTGTTGTTGTCAGTGTTTACATTCTGTCTTGGTAGGTTGGGGAAGTTATGTAATGATTGGGAATATGATTTCAAAAGTGGTTTAGGTGTGGGAGCTGGTATGTAAGAAATGGTATTTGTAGAATTTTTTCTTCTTTCATTTTTCTCGGTGCGTTTTTCAAGATATTCTCTGAAATATCGGCATTCATTAAAATTGGCTGGGTGATTTCCAGAGCAATTTACACATATAGGTAGTTCATTATCAGTTTTAGGACACTCTCCAGGGGCATGTTCTTTAGTGCATTTAACGCATCGAAATTTCATATTGCAAAATGCTGATGTGTGACCAAAATATTGGCAACGGTAACATTGTGGCACTCTCTGAGATTTAGAAATTAAACGTTACCACGATATTTTATGTCCAGATATGTGGTTAATTATTTTGAATACATTTAAATCTTGTTCAAAATTTAAAAATATTATATGAACCGGGAGATCGTATTTAATGCCGTTCACAGTCTTGGTCATTCTTAATATTTTTTTAACTTTAATATTTCTTTCATTTAGAAAATCATAAATTTCTTCATTTTCAACATATGGAGGTATACCTTTAGCTACTATTTTTTTATCACTATGTAATGGATAAGTAAAATATTGGATTTTATCATCTGTTAGTCGTTTTTGTATTTGGCAGTAATCATGTTCATTATATGTAGAAATTAAGTAATTTTCTATGCCACGGTATTGTGACAGTATTTGATCCTTACTAATTTTCTGGAGTTCATTTAAGTATTTATTGTTCGGTAATTTACTCTTAATTATAATAGGAGGCATTTTAATTCTTTGAGTAATATTAGTTGTATCTTTACCTGCTGTTGTGTTTTCTATCCTGTCACCGTTAATAGATCGTTTTCTGCTTTTAGCAGATTGTAAGTCTTCTTCAGGACCATTTGAGTCATTATTTAAAAGGCTAAATCTATTTTTGGTCTCGTAGTCACTATTTACAGTAGTTCCGTTACCTTTCGTTATTCCTTGTGAGGTCGATGGTTGGTTATCATCATCAGAAAGTTCCATATTTGTGTTATTCTTATTTTTTAATGTACTTAACAAACCTGTGACATATTCAGTGTTCGTATTCGATGTGTCGTTCAGAATGTTATCCGTTTCTACAAGAGGTAATCCTCCATTGTAGTCAATCTTAGGCCCCCCCGAAGGGAGCATTTAATACGAATTGCAAAAATACAGTTGTAGTTTTTAGTTCGAAACACTGGTAAATTATTATTATTGCACTCACTTGTTCGATTTACGGTTATGTAATATTTTTGAATCACGATGTATTCACTTTGAGGTCTGAGACCAGAATGTTAAAAACGATGTATTAGTCATATATAATCATCATATAATATATAGTCACATATAATCCGTATTAGTACAATTACGATTGTACTTTATATGGTAATTTAAAAACATATTAATTGTCCATGTAAAGTAAATTGACTTATTTGTTATTTTAATAAATTATTCGCATTATTTTATTATGATAATTAATAAACATTCATTACAATAATATATTCAATAATACGTTAAATTGCTCGTTGAAAACAATAATTTCTATAACATCAAAAGTAAAACAAGATGGTATAATCAATAATTTGCTTTCCTGTAATATTAATTAATTCAATTCAATTTATCTCGAAGTAGTCAAATAAATCATTTGTGTCGTACACCTTTACTTTCAAAACACCTCATCTTCTTTCACAAGACTTGAACCGCAAAATTCTTCAAAGTGTATACCCCACCCTCTGCATCCTTTCTCGCGTTGACTTAAAAAGTTCGACGGTCTCACTCGTAGGAAACGTATAAAAATCTCATTGCCTAAGTGAAATACATGCGTGAAAAGGAATTCAATCATAGAGGCTCTACATAATAATCGTCATCAATTGGAAACTTCCTTCTCTTTCCTTCTCCTACCAGGAAACGATCGAATTTTTGTGCGAACGATTCCGGAAAAGAATATTTTTCGCGCGTTTTCTCGATTATTACAATTTTTGGTCGAACCGTCTCCGAGCATGTCTTGCAATTTGTTTAAATAACTGAATAAGTTATGTCTAAGGTAGATTTTATCGCAACGAGAGTGATTGTTCGACTTAGTCGCAAATTATTATTCTTTTCGTCTTGTACCGCAAAATTAACCACGACAAAGGTTGATTCACTTACTTGATATTACATCAAATAGAAATAGAGAGCAGAATAGAGAAAAGAAATCAAATCATAAGAAATCAAAAGGAGGTATTTAGATCTAATGCAAAATGAGAGAATAATTTTGCTTTTATACATTTGTTTTTAAGTTCCCGAATGAGAAGTTTGTTTTTGCGAATCGGATTGCTAATTCTAGGCGTTCTCGACGATTCAAATGATTCTGAATCGAATGAGACCAAATTTGTAAAAAGTAGGTGTGTATGTGTGTGCGTGTGTGTGTGTGAGAGAGAGAGAGAGAGAATAGACAAAGACGAAGATGTTTTCTCGAGAACGGCTAAACTGATTTCAAAGGTTTAGAAGCCATTTGATATAACCCGATGAGGGCTATTGTTAATTTTTAGACGATTTAACATTTTGACACAATTCTGAATCGATTTTCAAAATTCAAGAACCGTTTAAAAGATATTGTTTGGAAATCATATTGATTAGTGTTTGGTAAAGATCAGTCGAGCCGTTGCTTTGTAATTAGCTGTTAAAAAATTGTTTTTCGATTAAACTTTTTATGTTTATAGATACCATGGTCCTAAAAAACATACTAAAATATTGTGGTCCTACGACTAGTCGTTGAATTTTAAAAAATTACCAAAGTACGAAAAAATATGATAAATCAAAATTTGAATTATATCAATATTTTTCAAAAACGGCTCAACTCATTTCACTAATTTAAAAACCATTAGGTATGCAATCGGCCAAGCAATTTCTTTGAAATTAGCCAAAAACTGCTTTTTTCTAACGGCTTTCCGCAAAATATTTTTCATCGCAAGTTTTTGGATTTATGCATAATTCACAGAAATTAATTAATACTAACTATCTTAATAGATATCTTTATATCTCTGTCACCTAAAACGTCTCTAGTTGTAAAAAATATTACCAAAAATGATTAAACAATATCAAGGACTACGTACATGATATACCTAATCGTGCCAGTATTTTCTTACAGCAGATGCTTAATATTTCACAAAATAATGTTAAGTTTATTAAGAAACTGATTAGACGTTTTTAATAAAATTTGACGCGGCGATAAGGCCGACGAATTTTTAATAATATGCTGCAATTTTAGGACATACAAGTGTTTGTGAACTCACTACATTTAATATAAGTATAGATATTATAAATATGTTTGAGAGATGTCAAATGGAAATTGGAATGTCAAATGGAAAGTCAAATTTGATCTAAATGTTTAAAGCTCAATTTCGTATATTTAAGTTAATTATTATCGGAAAGTTTTTGCAACTTGCATTAAGCCAAATTTTAAACTAGCCACTTTCGACTAGTATAACAAATAGTCATAGCTTTTCTCGTATAATTTTGTGCCAGTGCATCAAAACTCGAAAAGTATTACATACTAAATTACATTGGCTAAATGAATGGTCAAAGATTTATACGCACGACGAGTATACTCCTAAATTCATGATTTTTTTTGATTGATTCCTGAGATCAATTCAATCAATTAACCTTCTTGGTCTAAATAAAATAGGGCAAACGGTAAAAATATGAAGTTTAAAATGCAGATTTTAAAGCTTATAACTGGTAAAACAATATATATGGTGCACGCTGCATGTAATATGATAATAAATGAATGAAAATGTATAAGTAACATGAATAATGATGTGAATAAATATGTAAGAACGGATGGTATATGTGTGGTAATAATGTATAGTAGATAATATGTGTATTAGCTATATGGCATACAATGGAAAATAAAGAGCATATAGAATGCATAAGCCAGATATCTGTAGATCGGAATTAGTACGTATAGTAAAAATAGATGCAAATATATACAAATGAAATACGTGATACAAAGTACGGCTTTTTATACTTTGTTTCTTTGTCATTTACTTGACTTACCTTGTGATCAAAATTTTAAAACATAATGAAGGTGTACTATATGAACTATAGATGGAACTTCTTATAGGTATATCGATATATCATTTAGAGAAAAATTCAAATCGAGTCATCTGGAAATGGTGTGTATTATAATATATTATATTACAATTGTAAATGTAAAGATACTCACTACTTGCTAAACACAATCGATCATATTTGCTAAAAGTGAGCTCAATTAAATATATTTTGACTAAAATTTATACCCCTTATCCCAAAGGGTCTCGGGTTAAAAGAAAAAACCCTGGTCAAATCTTGACTTATTGCAAAATTTCCATAAATTAAAATCCATAACATTGCATTCCATTAAATTGCATTTTCGAATAATTCAGATATATCATTCGCATTCTCTTTTACATATAATTAGAGATTATTTGTATGCATGAAACTCATTACTCAATTTGATAGTTTCTCAGCAAAATTGCAGATGCAGACTTCATTGCAAAATGACTTTATTAAGAAAATGATTAGTTAAGAATTTTATCGCCACGAATTTATTTGTAGCTAAATATCAATTCTTGTTGTTAATTACGTCGACTTTTTATAGTCTCAATCTTTTTTTCTCATCTTAGATTCATTGACCACAAGTAACATAGTCCTTCAATCAAAAAGAACTATAATAACATACTTATTAAGAAAAGTTGCACCTAACTACAAAAACTGTTACGGACAAAATGACACATAAGGTAAGGATATAATTAAATACCAATTTTCAAGCACACTGTTCATAAATAAATTATTTGGTCTTTTTTGGGACATCAGCACATGATGCTTGAACCCAAAGGGGACCAATCGAACATCGTAACCAACATTCGTACCTTCTACACAATGTGTAGTATGTATGTACGTGCGAATACAATTTTCGGCAACGTTTTCGAGAGCACGGATCAACCGATTTGAATGATTCAAAAACCATTCGATTTGTATTGACATAAAGATGTGCTGATTAGATTCTGACAAAGGCGGGTTTCACGTATACATATATACACACTTATATATTCGTTTTTTACTAAGATATTCCAAAATATTCCAGAATCTTTGAAACATAAATATATGATTTTTTGTTTGTTGAAATTCATAAAAATGTATACTGCGACAAGATAGAGACAATTACTATTGAATGAAAATTGTGATTATGGCTCTCGTCACGTTATACAGGCGCGGAGACGTTACTAAAACCATCCAATTCCTAAATAAGACTCCGTTAATTTGTCTATATACGCCGTTTTACCCTATTTTCCTTCATATTGAAAAGATCGTGCAAATATTTTTTTTTACTTAACATTCTAATCGTTTATTAAACTAAGGTGACCATAAGTACCGGTTTAGCCGGGACAGTCCCGGATTTCCACCTAGTGTCCTGTTTTTCTAATACCAATATTAGTCCCGAATTTAGATTCTTCGTCCCGGGTTTTCAGGAAGTATAGGTTTAAATTGAATCTCTCCTCTTACTTGATAATAAAATTACAACCGCTCATCAAATATCTGAAAATGTTATGTACAACTAGTATGCTTATATGAGAAAGACGGGTTAAAATATCTACTTATATTCATAATTTTGAAATTTTATTTCCAATTTTAGGAAAATTATCAAAAGTTATGAAAATAAACTTTTAGACTCCATAGAATAAATACTAACTATTAACTTCCCGAAGGAGAAGTTTATGTTTTCATAAAAAAAATCCGATGCGCTAATTTTATGTTTTCTCGACGTTCCAAGCCATTCTGAATCGAATGAGACCAAATTTGGGAGAATTATGTGTGTGTATGTGTGTGTGTGTGCGTGTATGTGAACAGATTTTTTGCCGTAAATCGACGTTTTCTCGAAAACGGCTAGACCGATTCCAAAAATTTAAAAGCCATTTGATGTATCTCGATGAGGACTGTCGTTTGTTAGTTTTGTGCGACGATCGGCCGAGACGTTTCTTTATAAATAGCAGAAAAGTGAAAAATTTTTCGTCCACGTTTTAGCCAGCAATTCTGAATCGATTTTGAAAATTCAAAAACCGTTCGAAAGATATTGGTTGGGAATCGTGCTGATTAGTTTTTGGTGAAGATCGGCCGGGCCGTTTTCTTGTAATAAAGTGTTAAAAATTTTTTTTCGTCGATTTTCATGTTTTTTGACGGTAGATACCATAGTCTTCTAGATCATACTAAAATATTACGGCCCTACGACAACTCGTTTAGCTTTTAAAATTAGTCAAAGTTTGCAAAAATTGGTATCGATTTTTTTGGCATTTGTCAAAATTAGACCTTTCATTAACATTTTCTCAAAAACGCCGGAACTGATTTCAGAAATTTAAATGCCATTTCATGTATCTCGATGGGGACTATCATTTGTGCGACGATCTGCCAAGCCGTTTCTTCATAATTTAAAAAAAGTGTTAACCTTTTCGTCCACATTTAAGCTCATTCTACTGAATCGATTTTAAAAAATCAAAAACTGTCCGAAAGATATTAGTTGGGATTGATGCTGATCAGTTTTAGGTGAAAATCTACCGATCCGTTTTCTTGTAATTAACTCTTGAAAAAAAATTTAAGCCGATTTTTATGGATTTGGTTTTATGGCGGTATATATCATGATTTTATAGGACTTACTTCTATACTACGGCCTTACGACAAGTAGTTGAATTTTAAAAATTCATCAAAGTTTGAGAAAATGAGTAGTTTTTCTGACGTTAGCTAAAATGAAAATTAGACGATTTACTTAGTATAACGATAGAGTACTTGATCTTAATAAACATAATAAACCATTAAAAGTCCTACGAAAACTGTTTCAATTATAAAAATTATTAATTTGTGAAAATTTGCTTTAAGAGAATACTCCGAGTTAACGTATTCGTTCGTTCATTTTCAATTATGTGTAATGAATCCACTCGAACTACTTTTAATCACTCATAAATTAATCTATTTCTTATTAATTAAGTCGATTATTTACACATATCGGAAAGATCATGTATCTTGCCTCAAGGCTAAATACCAATACCAACTAGTTTAAATTATCATGACGAAAATTGAACATATAGATATTTTTGGATGTATAAGATAAAATATAACATAATAGAATAATAAAGTTGTTAGTCAGTAATTTTGATTAAAAAAAACACATTTAAAACAGACGAATTTTTATTGTATCCTTAAATAGTATTGCTATTTTAAATTTATATTTAATTTGTTACCAAACAACACCCCTCTCCGTCCCGGATTAGTATACCTAAAAATTACTAGACCCGGTTTTGCCTTGAAAAAATATGGTCACCTTACTAGAATTTTAAATATTGTAATAGTTTTAAAAACCTACGAAAATGTGAATTTTGCAATAAATCTGTTTCAATAAAAATGCAGAAATTAACCCTAATGCTCGACGCTACCCACCACTACTTAATCTAATCCTTAAATACAATCTATACGACGCCGCTTCTATTATGACTCCTTGAACCATTATAAATTCATCACTAATATTGTATGAAAAACGATGTCAAAACCCTACGCCTCCATCCCCCATCGTTCCCCCAAAACTCGGGCGGCTAACATCGCGCATCCCCGACCCGAGGCGTCCGCCTCGCAGCATCCGCGCCGCCGAGCGATGTTATTGTACTTCAGTGTACACGCTGCGTCGCGTTGAAACGGTCGTGCGGAAGCATCCCGCTCCCAGAGTAAACGATTGTCCTTATCGCGTGGAAGAAGGATCATTTGCGGATTGATGTAAAATTTAAAAGTGAAGTGATTTAATGGATTTTATACTTCTATACACTGGATATTAAACACTTGACAGTCGGATGAATTTTTCAAAATTTTTCAAAATTTTAGCCCCAATTTTTGTTGGCAGTTTTTGAGTGATACATCGTTATCTATAAATCATCAGTGATACATAAATATATTACATATAATATTTTTATAATTAATGTTATAAACTATTTATTTTATTAAAATTTTGTAAATTATATTGAAATCAATTTTATAAATTATTTACAGTTTTTTTGTTTTTCTTATGATTTATTTCTCTTAAAGAAATACCATTTATGAATTTGATGCATAAATGATTTTTTACAGTCGAATGATGTTTTTAAAAATTATGACTAAAGGATTGACAATTTTTTAATAATACATTATTATCTATATATCATCTGTAATACATCAATATACTAAATATATTAAATACTATATTTTTATAATAATTAATTTTATAAACTAATTATCATATTTAAATTTTATAAATTGAATTTAAGTTATTTTTATGATTTACAGTTTTTTGTTTTGGTTTGAGATTTTTCCCTTAAAAAACTACATCGTATGAATTTATAACATAAATGTAATTTTTACAGTCGAATAATTTTAAAAAATATGACTAAAGGGTTGACAATTTTAAATCTACATAAATATTAATTATGTGGCAAAAATATCACAAAAACCACCAATACCACATTAAAAAATATAAGTGCGATGGGAATATCAGATAAATTAATATTAAAATATTTTGTGTAATTATGTATATTTTGCAAAATTGAAGACTGAAGTACTGATGCTTTGCAGTAATTTTTTCAAAGCATTGTTCATGTATTTACACAATATTTCCCAATAAACATAATATCTTCAACAAAGTGAAGTGATTTAAAATGTGTTTACATAACCATGAAGAAATATTATCGGCTATGTTTTTCGTTTTTTTTAGAAAAATCACTGTCTAATAAATAAATTTTTAGTGGTATTTAATACCCCAAAATCAAACGTTCGTTTAAGATGAGATAATTTTCTCAATAAATTCAAACTTTTTTGGTTGATTACAATTATATTAAATATAATGAAAACGGTGATATGTTTTGAAACATTTTATAATAATTTGAAAAAATCAATCTTGTTTCCAACAGCTTATTTTGCTTTTTCAACGTGACAAAAAAAATACATTTTTTAAGTATTGATAAATATAAATATTAGAACATAAAAATTCCATAAATATTGAAACATAAAAATAATATTAAATTTAGAATTGGGTTAGATAGTGACTTTTAATTTGAAAACATTTTTGCATAATTACTGTCGTACGATATTATATCCCATAATACATAATACATAAAGCACAAATTTAGAATTATAATAGCGATTTTTTTATTAATTTATTGTGATAACATCTGGATAAATCCTTATTGTCATTTCATAGTGAATAATTAGTTAATTTATTTAATTTTAATTGAAAATAGTTTATTTAATTTATAGTGAAGAAATTTGCACGCATATTTATGCATCACTTTCGAATGATTTTTCATTGAATTTTTGAAAAACCTTGTATTAAACCTTAATATCTATGTAAAAATCTAAATCAAATGTAATGGGTTTGATGATTCTGATGCACGTACAGAATCATGTTCAATTATACTATAATTTTCTATAATTGTTCGACATTATTCAATCTAAAATTGAAAAATATTTATGATTTTTTCTTTTCCGCTTAAAACATTATTATAAATTCCACGTGTTATAATTTTTCTTCTCGCGTTTTTGGTGACATGTGTTAGGTTGTTCAATTATTGTATCAATACTATCCATAGAATTTTTGTAATAATTCATGGGTGCTTTTATTAAACAAAATCACTATCTGCAAGTGACAACAAAACTTTTTTAGAAAGAAACGATTCTGGATGAGATTCGGCATTGTCAATGTACGAGAAAATGTCACGAACAAATGCAATTCGGCAAGACTGTCAAGTGGTTAATACGAAACATGTTTAGTTTAAATTTTTTTTTTGAAATATTGAAATATTACAATATGTTTTTGTGATACTAAAATACTTTATTGATGTATTTAAAATAATTATTAAAATAATTAAATATGTAATGTAGAAGTATTTTACCCAAGGGTAGACAACTTATGTACCACCTTTATTTAACATTTATTTTTTATAACAAAATGTTTCTTAAAGTATTTATAAATAAAATAGTTTCATTTTAATACTTCATAATAATTTCAATATTTCAATATTTTAATTAATGTTATTAATATATAAAATATTTTTAAAACGTGTTTCCAGATTTTTTCCCACGTGTACTTTTACATCTGGTACCTTGTTTTATCATAATGCATTTTATTTAAAACTTGTTTTTGTGACTGAAGTTTATTTTGGAACTGTGTGTGGAGTTTGAGGAGTGTTTTGAAATTCAGTGAATTTTTCTTCATAGTGATATAAGAGCACTCGTGTGAGTTTAAAGACTTTCAGCCAAGGATCACCTGGTGTAATTATAAAGGTAGTTTTTATCAGATGTTGTTTAGTTAAGAAAGAAATTAAAACCTAAATGTTATCATATTTAATATGTATCACTATTTTAAATTAGGAGCAAAAATTAATTATGGGTGCTCTTCCTAATTAAAAAAAACAGACAAATATATTCTTGAATAAAATTGTTCATAGTTTTCTAACTTCTAATTTTTCATTTGCATAACTCTTCAGTTATCTGTATTATTTTTCTTGTTACATTAGAATTTTTGTCAATCAATCATTAATTGACATTTCCTCATTTTTACTTCGGTGATCCATTTTATCATTTTATTGTGATACTCTCATATCAGTTTTTGTCCACCTTCTTATAAATAAAAATTATATTACAAGAACAATTATTATATATTTTACTGAATTGAAAAAAATCTATTCAAAGTAAAAAGAATGATTCTTTTTACTTCCAAAAACATTTTAATTATCCAAAATAATTCGGATTTTAATTTTTAACGCAAAAATTCTAATGCTCACTTGAAATAAATAATTTTAATTTTCAATTTAGTTTATATAATTCTTAGAAATAAAAGATGCGGTCCTTCATTCTAACTCTGCTTGATTAAATTTTGTTTATTTACTTTTCATATAAACATATATCAACGCTGTCGTCCAATTTTTAAGCTCTTATGTTTTGTCTACAAAATACGAATAATGAAAGTTACAGTGCTTATAGTAATCTATTTGAAAACATTTAAAATTTCTTGAATATTTATTTTATTACGGAAAAGGAACTTCCAGCAATTTGCCATGAAGCACTAGTTTTATCTTAATTTGCCATAAGTTATATGCAACTAGAAGCTTGGATTTGTTTTTTTTAATTGTTTGCAATTGTATATTATTTCTAGTCAAGATTTAAATTGAACTAAAATATGTAAATATTCAACAAAATATATTTATTTTTTGCATATAATTAAAATAAAGTAAATTTTAAATAGATTTCAAATGAATAACAAAATAAAATTCCGAACACAACATCATTATTCATTAAAATATAATATTCTGGATTTGAATTATAGCAATGAATGGAATTCTGTGATTGAACATTTCATCATAATCATAACAAACAACACTATTAATCTATTTATAATTACATTTATGTATAAACTTCGAACTGAATAAATATTTACGTTTCTTTTTATTTTACTCTGATGAAGAAAAATATATTGCAACTTAAAATACTTATAATGCAGATTATAAACTATTGGTGCATGCCATCGTGCTTTGAGGCAAATTACTGGAACTTTCCAATCCACTAATAAAATATTCACAAAAATTTAAATGTATTTAAATATTTTAGATTATCATGAATACTGTAACTTTTTATATTCGTACTTTGTATACAAAATGAAAAAGGTGATGAATTGGACAAGAACTTTTATATATGCTTACACAAAAAGTAAAAAACCAAGCGGGATTAGATTGAGAAATCTGTATAATTTTGATAAAAACTAATACTTTCTTCTCACTCACAAACATAACAAAAATGTCTTTCGAATTATTCGAATCGGATAATCCGCTTTCTCAAAACTGTAATTTTTAGCACTTTTGCATTGTACTTCCCAAACGAGTACATCTGTCTTTGCCAAAAACTAACCAGCTCGTCTTAAAATAAAATTATTCAAATCGGTGATCCGTGCATTTAAAATCGTGCACGATAGCTTGTATTCATATATACGCACACACACACTTACATGTATCCATTTTTCAATGTATACAAAAATGCTCAGAAACCCTTGAAAACATATAGATATGCAAAAAAATCTATTTCGATTTTGGACGATTACTATTACTTACTCTACAGGAAGTTAATTATGTATAATATAAAGTTCTAACTTGTATAAATAAAAATGCGATTGCGAAAGAATGGAATATATTGAGGTAGGACAAGCGTATATACTTCAAATATTGAATTAAAACAACATTATATTTTCTGTAACAAATTTCTGTAATAAATTATTAATTTTTGGAAAAAAAATTAAAGCATTTTTTACCAATGTATTCATCTAATTATTTATAAATCGTTCTAAATATTACCGTTAAGTGCATACCAGTGCAAATATTCCAATAAAAAAGATTCGGATTTTATTTCTAATAAATAAAAATTTTAACTTGCAATTTAGTTTATATAATTCTTAGAAATATAATATGCGGTCCTTCATTCTAACTTCGCTTGATAAGTTTTGTTTATTTACTTATCATATAAACATATATAAACGCTGTCGTCCAAGTTTGAAGTTCTTATATTTTGTCTAAAATACAAATATAAAAGTTACAGAGCTTATAGTAATCTATTTGAAAACATTTAAAATTTCTTTATTACGGAATATTTATTTTATACGGAAGGGAAGTTTAGCAATTGCCTTAAGGCACTAGAGTTATGTTAATTTGCCACATGTGAATTGTAATTCATTATTTTTTTTTAAATCGTTCTAAATATTACCCTTAAGTACATACCACTGGTTTCGATTTCTCTTATAAATCGATATATGTGCAAGTGTTTCGTAAAAAATTGTTCTCTTTCTTCCGTAAATTGCATCTGCGCCGCACTCCGTCGTTATGAAATATACGGCTGTATCCAGTAGGACGACAGTTTAAAGACCATAAAACGGAAGACATAAACTACGATATTAAATTCGAATTTTAAATTGATCACAAAGCTTTCCACGAATCATCTTTTCTAATGCCTCTAATGAATCTCGACAGATAATTGAGCTGCAATAATAATAAGTCTGAAAGAAATTCTTTATGCCATTAAGCTTTACCCTCTTTATCACTTGGAGAAAGTCAGTTTTGATTTAAATGTACAATGCATTATCGGTTTTATACTTTTTAGGGCAGACGCCATTTTTTCTGATCGGCAATAATTTTGTTAATTTTCCAGTTAGCTAGAAGAAAAATAAATTAAATGGTAATTTGAACATTTGTCTACGTGAAAATACTAAAATACTGTCCCTAAATACAATGTATTAGTCATAAAATCAGATCAACCGATTTGAATGGTTAACTAGTGGGGCGCATGGCATCGTGCCTTAAGGCAAATTTCTGGAACTTCCGTACCGTAATTAAACATTCGAAGAATGAAAAAAATAATCAATAATTGTTTTGATATTTTCAAATAGATTATTTATTATAAATACATATTGTAATTAATAAGTGCTTTTAAAATGGGTGATGAGCGTATTTTATAAACAACTTATGTGTACGTTTACAAGTGTCCATTTAGATTTTTTTTCAAAATTTTGAATTTTTTTCCTAATTTGAAATATTTTCCAAAAGTTTAAATTTTTTTGGAATCGAAAAAAAACGTTTTTTTAATATTTTGAGAATTTGGAATATTCGATTTTTTTCAATTTTCGAAAAATTCTCAAATTTTTGTAAGAAATCATTTTTTTTTTTTTTTCGAAATTTAGTTTTTTTTTTGAAAAGCATGAAAATTTCAAATATTTGAATTCTTGAATTTTTGAATTTTTTT